>NC_143012.1:246383653-246513653 GCF_055824585.1 Amblyomma mixtum
AATCAATCAATCAATCAATCAATCAATCAATCAATCAATCAATCAATCAATCAATCAATCAATCAATCAATCAATCAATCAATCAATCAATCAATCAATCAATCAATGAGTTTATTTTACACTAAGGAAAAAGAGTTCACAACTTCAGGCCTGCCAAAGTCTCACTGAGATTGTACGGCAGTGCCTAGCAGACAGCGAAAAGTCGCTTGCAGTATTTTATTTAAATGAAGAAGTATAAGTAAATGACAGAAGCAAGCAAAAAAGCAGGCATGAAACACCAAAATTTAACTGGCCAGTATAGAAGTAATTAAAAAGCGACCCCATGCATCCATTCACGTGAACAATAATAGTATGTAAACACTTACAGGGGTTAAAAGCACAGAAAAAAAGTGATCCTGAAGCGGAAAATGAGACGACATAGGCGAGTAATTGCTGCATCGCAAGAATTCCTAAAACACAAATTAAAGGTTAGGAAAAAACATATGAACGTAATAGTTTCTTTAGTTTATAATTTTTATTCAGTCAGGTTGCGTTTGATGTCAAAGGATTTAAGAATGACAGCAGATAGGAAGCTGGAGTTCTTTTTCTATAACGAGTGGAACAGCGCAGAACAATATATATAATTTTTTTCGGCCTGAGGTATCTACTCGCAATATACTGAACTTTATACAGACTTCACCAAAAATGTTCTTCCTTGTGAACGCATACAGTCCTCCAAAACAGAGGAAAGCAAAATTCCATGAACTTTTCCATGGCGCACGCAACCTAGCAAAAAACAACACGCTAATCATACTAGGAGACTTCAATGCCATGGACAAAAGCTGGGGATACCAAACAGCTAACCCAAAAGGCAAAGCACTAGCAGCGGCAGCAGAAAACACTGACTGCACCCTCCTCACAGACTCAGACACTCCAACCAGAATCGGAAACAGCGTCAGTACCGACACCTGCCCCGACCTCACATTCATACGGGGAGCGGAACAGGCAGTGTGGGAGAACCTGTTAGAAAATCTGGGCAGTGACCACTATATACTTAAAACACAAGTAACCTCAGACAGGCTAAAGCGCCAGCTGGGATCGGCAAAAATTACGGATTGGAGCGCTTTTCGCGAGGCATGCGACGGGAATCTCGCCGCGAAAGGGATCCAATCGATAGAAGAGTGGGGAAACATGCTGAAAGAAAAACAGCGCAAGTACACTAAAGAAATCGCGCGAACGACGCAGACACCCGAGGTGGACGCCAGGCTGCTCAAGCTATGGGAAGCTAGACGCGGGCTCACCAAGAGGTGGAAGAAACAAAAGTACAACAGAAACTTAAGATCGCAGAAGTCACAGCGAAAGCAGAAGAGTACGCGGCGCAATTGGCAAGGCAAAACTGGCAACAATTCAGTGACTCCCTCAACGGAACTTTGAGCACATCGAGGACGTGGCATATACTCAAGGCTCTCATAGATCCAACAAAAACCAAGGCAGAAAACAACAAAGCCATCTACCGGTTAATCCACCAGTTCAAGGGACCAGATTCAGCACTCCTGGAAAAAGTACGCGTTAAGTGCTTCGGGGACACACACCCAGCAGCTTACGCAGAGCGCTATCGAGGAAGTGAAAACGACACCTTGGACAGACCCATCACGCGAGAAGAGGTCTACGCAGCGATTCGAAACACAACCAGAAATACGGCCGCGGGTGCAGATAAGATCAATAACGCACTCATCCGCAACCTCAGTGATGAGCTAGTCGCTGAATTAACGGACTTTCTCAACAAACACTGGGAAGCGGAGACCGTCCCCGAGGAGTGGAAACATGCGGAGGTTGTCATGATTCCTAAACCAGGCAAGAAACTACAAATTGAGAACCTCAGACCGATCTCGCTCACATCGTGCCTAGGAAAACTGTACGAACGAGTGGTGACGCTGAGATTACAACAGTACATGGAGGACAACGAACTGTATCCCCACAGCATGTTCGGTTTCAGAGCAAAACTATCGACCCAAGATGTACTACTTCAAATCAAAGAAGAAGTACTTGGGAACGTCCCCAAGAGCGGAGAAAACATAATACTGGCATTGGACATCAAGGGGGCTTTTGACAATGTCAGTCACGAGGCTATCCTTACGGGCATGAACGACCTGAACTGCGGAAGGAGAATCTACGGCTACGTCAAAGCCTTCCTCTCAAATAGAACGGCAACGATTGGCCTGGGGGAGCTTAGATCAGACAAATTTCTTACTCCAAATAAAGGAACACCTCAAGGATCGGTCATCTCCCCTACGCTCTTCAACATAGCCATGATTGGCTTGGCAAAACAGTTAAAAGCAATCGACGGCATACACCATGCCATGTATGCCGACGACATCACCATCTGGGTCAACACAGGCTCGCTCGGAGAGAAAGAAGAGAAATTACAAAAGGCAGCCACCTGCGTAGAGAACTACGTCAGAGAAAGAGGGCTAGCATGCTCCACCGAGAAATCACAGCTCCTAAGAGTTTGGAGAGGAAAACAAAATCGCACAGTCCCCACTAGCGACGACTTAAAGTTGAACGTCTACCTCGACGGGAAGTCGATACCGGAAAAAACACTCATCAGAATCTTGGGGATGTGGATACAGTCAAACCAACGCTGCACTCACACTCTCGCCCTACTCAAAGCATCCACTCTACAAGTGGCCCGCATGATCACGCGCATCTCACACAGACGTCATGGCATGCGAGAGGAGGACACACTTAAGTTGGTCAGAAGCCTGGTAGTCAGCCGAGTGACATACAGCCTCCCCTACTATAATCCCATCAAGAGTGAGGTACAACAGGCGGACGTGATTCTACGCAAAGCCTACAAAACCGCACTCCACCTTCCTCACAGCACTTCAACTGAAAAGCTCCTAGCCCTAGGACTACACAACACTTTCGATGAATTGAGAGAGGCACAACTAGTCTCCCAACTGCGCAGACTACAACAGACCCCATCTGGCAGGGAGCTCCTAAAGAAACTGGGCCGCGCCGATCAAATTCAAGAAATACAGAGGACAGAAACAATTCCGGACGAATATCGCAACACACTAAAAGTAACGCCAATACCTCGGAACATGGATCCCAACCTACACAAAGCACGCAGAGAGGCAAGGGCTGAATACCTACAAAAGACATTAGCACCCCAAGAAACGACGGTATACGTGGACGCAGCCACATACACCAGAACAGCGGGGCAGCACAACAGCAATGCGGTAACAACGGTGATTGACTCAACCCTACGCGAGATCACCAGCGCATCACTACAAGACTGTACGATAGTCGAGGCTGAGGAAGCGGCCGTCGCTCTAGCGGCAGCGGAGGGCTATCGGTCTAAACGGTCTCTAAAAATCCTTACAGACTCACAAACAGCATGCCGCAACTACCTACGCGGCAGAATAGGGCACAGAGCGCTCCGCATACTCCGCTCTGGGGGCCACATAACACAACGACAAACAAACGGAGAACCAATCAGGCATACGATAGTATGGACGCCGGGACATACGGGAGTAACAGGGAACCAAGAGGCGGACAGGATAGCTCGAGGGTACACTTATTACCGAGCATCCAACGTAGGCGACCTCGAGGGGAACGAACCTGTACCCCAAGATTATTCGGCGATTCTAAATTATTACAAGGGCTGCAGAAAGCGGTATCCACCACCGGACAACTCCCTTAGCAGAGAGGACTCTGTCGCGTGGAGACAGCTACAGACGGGCTCCTACCCGAACCTACACGTACTCAACAAAATATATCCAACACAATACAATGACAAATGCCCTTGGTGCCAAGAACCCCCCACGCTGTACCACATAACGTGGGCATGCCAGAGGATAAGCGTGGTACCAGTGATAACAAACCCGAGTGCGGAGCAATGGGAGGGAGTGCTCTCCAGCGATCGTCGGGTCGACCAAGAAGGTCTGATTCGGCGAGCAAAACTGGCAGCAGCATCCAGCGGAGCCCTGGACTAAGGGCAACCGACCTTTGAGCAAGATGGACGAAGCCATCTCAAAACCGCCGAACACAATCCGAATCTAGAGCTAATAAAGTTTTCACTCACTCACTCACTCTAGCGCAACTGTTTCAAAGAGGACAGGATTAAACCTTAGACAACTAAAAACATCAGATTCCTTTGAAAGTTGAAATGATAAGTACTGTTTTTTAAGATTGAGCTAAGGTGGAGTCAAGTCTTTTCTGCTTCCGAAATTTAGATTGCCTGTAAACTGTTATACCATATCTTAAACACTCCAACCCAAGGTGTGTAGGATTGTTCGTTAGCAGAAACTGGCATGCAGGATCTAATATTGAACAGCACATAAGCAACAGCACGTAGTACACATGGCTAAGGTGAGAATTTAAAGATAAATAACTATAAAGCACCAAACCAATGTATTTCACGCAGGACCTTGTTTATTTGCTTCTCTACGGGCCCCACGCGCAGAAAGCAGCGACCATCAACTTAACAGACAAAATAACAGAAATCTAATTTTTCATGTGGAAGTAGTGGATTGCTTTAATCGCCGTCTCTGCGAAATGTGCAGTGGAAAAGAACCCATGTGGTACAGCTATTTTGATACTTTAACACAAAGGATGATCTCAGCAGTGAAATTCATCCACCATCTGCTTCTTAATTTTTTACAGCGTCTTCAGTGTAAGAAGTGGCTAAGCATAAACACAGCAAACGAATGATTAGTATGAGTAGAGTGCAAACAGCCTTGCTATTGCTTCTGTGCAGCGACAGCAACTGAAGAAAGCGCCACGTTTAGGAGCAGCACTTGAAAAAGAACGAACAGCATCACTTTGTGGTGAACGAACACCGGTCGCGTTCGTCCTTTCTCATGTACTCGTCCTACAATATGCTCTGTTTTTCCTGTTTTCGTCGCCAGGAATCACCATCTAGCCGGTTCCACTATGCTCTCATATTATTTTTCCCTGCAAGAAAGCTGGCTATTCGTTTGAGCAGATTTTGGACTTTTTGCAGCAAACACGGGTGAGTTGTACGAATTCGAAGAGCAAGAGAACAATGTGAGGAGAAGGAAAGAACAGGATACCAAATAACATGAGATACAGGGGTGAAGAAGAGAAACATTTTTACAACCACCCTCACAGGCAGTCAAAGGCCGTCGTCAAGAAAAATTGCAAAAGAAAAGGATTTGACCGTACGTGCCTTTGTCGTGCCGCTTAAGAGCGTGTTTGTAGAAGCAGTGGAGCGTCCGGCAGCGTCAGCCAGCCGGCCGTGAGATTATCATACCGCCACACTGGACAGGAGCAACGACGTTGATAAATCGCAGCTTCGCGTAGGGGTGTTACCCGATAACGTTCCTGCCGTCTCCATTACGGGGGCTTTCCAAGCTCACATTCCGTTTCTGCGTAACCTCCCTCTCTGCGCTGCTTCGCAGAAGCCTCAAATGAACTAACACATTTATGTAAGCGTCCGCTGCAGAAATCCTCCTGCCTGCGAGGCTTGCGACCAATTATAACTCATGCGCAATATCGATTTGCGAGCTCCCACCTCTTTAATGAAGCCTTCGTTTGCCTAATCATTTTCTGTGTATCGGTAATGGCCGCTTAGCTCCCTGCACAGCATCACCGGTAGTTGCCACATGCAGGTTCGCCGCTTGGCTATCATGTGAGCAGCGCTACTTCTTCATCAGTGAGCAGTTTTATCAGGCACAGCTGGTCGCCATCGACCACACCGTACCGTTGTGGCATCATAATTTATTAAACGGGCAAATCTAGTTATGCAACACACTCAGTTTAAATTTTTCCGGTCGGCTTGGAGCTAGCGCATTGACAATACGCTCAAAGCGGCGGCTGAAGCCCTAGTCTTGACAGTGGGGCCATTCCTGTTTAGCACTGTCAGAGTTATGATGCGCATGATTCTTTACAGCGCCTGCATTGTGCCAGCTGCTTTGGATAATGACACTGTCATGTGAATCTCAGGAGCTGAATAGCTGGTTCGATTCACTTTTCCAGGGGGTCAGACAGCTCTAGGGAGCAGCCATGAAGGCTGCTTTAAGCACTAACGTAACGCAGTTCACACCCCTGTACTCCCCCCCCCCCCCCGCCTACACACACACACACGCTCGCGCGCTTTTATGCGCGTAGTTTTCTCGCTCTCTTTAAAAAGCTTTTGTGAGAGGCAGTCAGCAATACCTGCCATTCGACTGAGAATAAATTCTTCAGCGGAATAACGTAAGGAATTTGGAACAATATTATGTGCTCAGTGCCATAGTATGGGGTCACGAGTGCGGTTTCTTGCAAGCAACCATCATCGGTCCAGCATCAAAGGATTTAGCAGTGCGTCGTAGCATTTTGCCTTCTTTCATCGATATGGTTCTTAAGTCGCAATCCAAACCGGAACATGGTTTCATAATTTTGATTTTCCAGCATGTACTACGTTCATAGATTTAAAAAATTTCTTCGCAAATGTCTGGAGAAAGTAATATTTTGGTATTGGTTTTCACTCTCAAAGAAAGTATCCTGTGTTGTGCAACCTGTGGCGCAGAAACAGAGTGCTTGAGAGCGGATCACGGATCACAGAGAGATCTGCTCTCAGCTATGAAGTTTCGGGATTAAGGAATCACACTATTTGCCTAAGAGCAAGCAGTTCAATGTTACATTTTTTTGAAAACTTAGTAAGGTGTCTCAAATTTTTACTGCTGCAGAAGCCAGAGAAGTTTATTTAGAAACCGTGTTCATTTAGAAACATACTATAGGTAAATGTGCAGCCATATCGAAACACTTTTAAATCCCCGCCACGGTCAAAACAAAGAAAAACAGACGAACTGGTTGTACACCGTAGTGCATACAGTAATCAAGAACTTAAAGGAGTGCGTGTTCCGGAATGGGGTGCCAGAGAATTCACAACTTTAGGTATGACTCAGCTGTTGACTCATCAGTGTTCAGTGCACTCCCTCTTGTCCCAAACACTGGGGTATATCTGCACCACGAGTCATTCGGAGCCACCGTTGTGTTAGGAGAGTTCCGTCCATTTCGACATCTGAGTCCATAGCCAATGCGCAATCAGAGCGACTATTGCGTTGTGGAAATGACGCAGGCGCTTAGGCGGTGGAACAGCTCCAAGGGGTAAACGCAGGACGTAAAATACGCACAGTGCGACTGGCCAGTGAACAGTCCGAACTACTTAAATCAGTGTGTCTTGAAAATAATGTATGGCCCTCCTTATTACGCACAAACCAGGCCTGCCGGTGGTGCATTGATTTCTAGGATGAAATCAATGCGATTGGACGCAGACAGACGGTATCTAAACATGCGAGTGCCTTTCGCTCATTCTTCCGTCCCTCGATTTGTAATTTCGCTCTTTCTTTCGTCCGTTCGTCCATCTGTTTTTCCGTCCGATCCTTCGTTCATTCGTTCATCCGTTTTTTTCGCCCGTTTGTTCGTTCGTTATTTCTTCCGTTCCTTCGTCCATCCTTTCGTTCATTGGTTTAATCGGTCGTTCGTCCATTCATTGGTTCCCTCGTTCTGTCATACGTCCATTCGTCCGTCCGTTCTTTACTTCTTCCATTCATTCTCCCATTCGTTCGACCGTCCATCAGTTCGTTAATTCATTGATTTGTTCGTTCGTTCTTCTGTTCGTAGTTCGTTTCTATGCTCTTTTGTTCCTCCATTCATCTGTTCACTCGCCATTCGTTCGTTCTTTCTTTCGCCCTTCGCTTGTTCTTCCGTTCGTTCGTTCATTCGTTCGTCCGTGCGTTGTTTTTTTTCGTTCATTCTTTCGTTCGCAAATCCGTTCGTCGGTCCTTACGTTCGTTCGTCGGTTTGTAGCTCTTCCATCGATCCGGTCGTTCATTTGTTCTTTCGTCCACCCGTTCTTCCGTTCGTCCGCCCGTTCTTCCGTTCGTCCCTCTGTTCATTGGTTCGTTCGCTCATTGTTTCTTTCTTTCGATCGCTCGTATGTTCTTTCCTACTTTCGTTCATATGTTTGTTGTTCATCCGTCCATCCGTACCTCAGTTCCTTCCATTCGTTTGTCCGTTGTTCGTCCATTCGTTCGTTCATTCGCTCGTGAGTGCGTGTGTGCGCGCTTGCTCGCGCTTGGTTATATCGTAAGGGGCCACCGAATTTATATCACTGGTGCAGGAAAGGCTTTATGTCTTTGGTGCCACAAGGGCTTACGATGATAGATAGGGACACAGAAAAAATATTGGCAGGTATTTGAGTGATTGAAAAACTTCCGTCTGTCTCGATGCGGTGCAGACATCCCAGCTGGTGAGGAAAATAGAACATCTCTATCACTGTGAAGAAAAAAAATGACGGACGATTTCGCCTTCTTAAGCCAGATGGGAATTAGGTGCGCTAGCACGTCATTTCGCACTTTAGTTTCGGTTTGATTCTCGGTTTTCAAGATCATTCTGACGACCAGTGTGAAATTGGACAAGGGACAGAAAGAAAAAGACAACTCGTGCGCTTTTTCTATTTGTCCCTTGTTTAATTTCGCGCTAGTCATCAGAATAAACACCAACCAACTCGCCCAGTATAGCGTGCTTCTTTTAAGCTCAAGCGGGCTTCGCACAAAGATGGAAAAAAAATGGTGAGTAGATGTCTTAGTTCTAGAGCACTTAAACTGGAGAGGACACTTAAGCTCCGCCTTAAATGTAGGATTATCACTATCTACTTTACATTTATAGATCGCTTGGAGTCCTCATACTGCTCCTGGCGCAGTGGTACAATGCTTAAGCGATGCACCACTCCCCTGCAGTGGCAGGTAGTGCAGCAGTGTGGCTTGTGAGAGCCGCGTTTCTCTTCCCGAGCAACCCGCGTAGTCAGACATTGTTCAGTTGCATGAGTGGACGGCTTTGTGCTTACTTTAAGGCCCTCATGACCACTGTCTGCTCAGCGCACAAGGCTCTGCGACGCGCGCTTTTGCATGTGCGCGTCCTATATTCAAGTTGGTCGCGAGTCTTCGTTTCCGCTAGACACCATCTTGCCCTGTTTTCCTGACATCTTGGAGTACACCTCGGTATCGGAAGCTGCGAGGCACGCTGAACAGTACCGCCAGCTGGCCCGTTGCCTGACTTCAGAATAGACACAAGGAAGCCCGCAGAAACAACAGTCGCCCCACCCGCGCCTTCCTTCCAGGTGCTCACGTCTGGCTGTGGGTATCTTCGACGCCGACCCGCCTGTCCAGCAAGCTGGTTGACAGGTATCACGGCCCATATTATGCTATACAACTGAGTTCTCCTCTCACCTGTCTCACTGAACACTTAGCCCACTACAGCAACCTTCGCCGCCGTGGCCGTGAGATCATCCACGTTGACCGCTTGAGGCCATATTATGCCCGCTATAATTTCTTCGCCTTGATTCGCAAGGATGGCTCCCCTTTCCTGCGGAGGCCAGATTGTAGTGAAGTTGAGCCGAACGACTAGAGGTAGACGAAGATGAGAACTGTGCCCGCCCGGCAGACTACGAGCTGCTAAAGCAACACTGCTCCGTTTCAGACAGTTACCAAGGAGTTAAATCCCGCCGTACAGTCGCTTCATTTGCTCGAATGCAAGCGAATGCACTCACATGCGACAGCACTGCGCTTGTTCGTGTGGTTCATTGCGGATTATTATAAATACGCACATGATAGGAAGGCCGCCGCCTCAAAGGGCGCAGCAAGCAGTCGGCGGACGTAGTTCGGTATGAGCATTGTCGCTGCGGCCACCCGTCGCAGCCGCCGAGAGATTCTGGGGCCGTGTGTGCGGGAGCAGCGTCCTTCCTTACCCTGCAGCGAAGGTCCACCGGCAGCCAGCATTGCGACGGAGAATGACGCGGCGCCAGGTGTGAGGGACTGAGTCTCGGACAGGCTCTTCAATGTGTCCCACTAAATTTTGGTACGCACAAGGTGCTTCTTGTAATTACCGCCGCGATATGACTAGTGTGGAAAGTGGGATTGCGTGCGCACGGTTCCATAGTTTTGTGGGGTTTAACGTCTCATAGCGACTCAGGTTATAAAGGAACCCGTATGGGAGAGCTCCGGATAATTTCGCCACCCCGGGACGCTTTAACGAGCACTGACGTCACACAGTATGTGGGTTTCAAGCATTTCGCCGCCATCGAAAAGGGATCGCTACGGCCGGGATAGATTACCTCCGTACTTTTCGTCACTTATTGGTGTCCAGTTGCTCTACCTATGAAGAAATCATTGGACATAAAAACTTCCGTGGCGATGCGATTTCTACGCAAAACGAACTTTCGCCTTTTGCTCAGTCGTTGTTACGGTGTGCTGAAGGATTTAATTCTCTACCAGTAAGAAATTACACACAGTACAAAAATAAAGACTGCAAGACAGGCGCACATGTCCTGTGGGTAGAAGAGTATGTAAAAATAACGAGCCCCAATTGCCGTCGTGCTTGTAAAGGTGTATTTGGCCCATTGAAGAAAAAACACCTTCAATAAAATCAATTCTTCAAAGAATCACCATCTAGATTATATCACAGCCTCAGCTTGTCACTTATTGTTCGCGTAGAAATTTTTTTCTTCGGTCCTTTTTCGCCCGCGGCACTGAAGACTCGAACTCATTACTTGGAGACTGTATTTTACCTCTGAAATATTTGCATCCGCCATCGAAATCACATAATCGAGTACCTCCGTCTAGAAGGTTTTATGATTCTCTGTATTTCGTCCTTGCTGTGGATTAAATTATTTTTCGTAAAAAGCTTGAGTTTGTGTAAATGAACGTATGTTAATTAGGCGGAACAGCTCTATAACTGCTACTCTCTGTATAAAACTGATAATGGCAAGAACTACTAAGTCTCCTTTGGAAAAGCTAGATTCAGCAGTATGAAAATGAGAAAAAAGTCAGTTCGGACGGACACAGCACTGTGAGGCTAATCTTGTCCGCCCAATACAAAACCAGTGATTCGAAAAGTCCTGGGATCTAGGGCCGCTACATATCATGGAATTGGGACGAGACAGAGAGGAAGAAAAATATGAATACTTCTGAATGCAGAAAGCTCTCCTCTACGTTGTCACAGTTCGTTGCACGGTCCTCCGAAGATTGTCAAGTAGAACGGAAGAGGCTGTTGTTCATATTGCTCTGACCGTAGCTGACACTGCTCTCCTTGTGTGTTCTGTTCCGGGGGCAGAGGCGTGTGTCGGGCCTGTCAGAGGCATGTAGGGATGTTGTCTCTTTCCACTGAAGGAAGAGAGAGAGAACTGGTCTGTGGAAGGCAGTGAAGGTTTCTCGGAGATAGAACAAATACATTCACAGCAGATGTGTCCGAATAGCTTTTCGCAGCCGGATTTGTCACGGCGGCAGTCTTGGTTAAGGCGCTGGGATAGACGTCGAACTCAGGTTGTCAGTTTGGTTTCTCTTTTTTAGCCAGACAGTTTACGCGCAAGACCAAGAGCGCTTCATGTGTGCGAGCGCCACAGCCTTTTGTGCAAGGCGCTCGCGTTCAGCAGGCGAGCTTCAATAAATGCAGCTTGAAATATGCCGAGACAGGATGGGGTTGAAAACATATTTGAAGCGCTTGTTAGGGTCTTTTGGAAATAACAGAAGCTCCACAACCCTCTCTGTGACTAAAATTTTATTCTTTGATACATATGACCTTGGATTCTCTTAATGATTACCTCATATCTGACTTCCCTATGCATACAGTATGCCTGCTTCAGAAAACCAACCGAAAATGTGAGGCCATTTTTTTTGTAGTTTTCCTCCAACCAATGCACAATAATCTCTCAGCCGGCTTTCTTTACCAGTCACTCTTTTCGGTGTTGCCAAGCGCAGGCTGGTCAACCTTTTAATTTGAACGGCAACTCCAATGACGGAGCATAAAAAACCCCAAAGATTATAGCTCAGACCTATAATTCAGGTTGCAAACTTGTTATGTGCGGCTCTGGTATCTGAACGCAAGTGAATGTGAATGGGCTAGTGATGAATTAGGCAGCGCTGATGGTGTGAGTGGTAAACCGTGAAAGTGTTAGCGGTTAAGTGATGTTTCATTTTTTAACATGTTATTGGGCAAGTTTGTTCAATTCTTCAGAAATAAAAATGCGCGAAAATCACAATAACAAGCACATGCACAATATAGGACACGGGGTGACCTCATGTCGTGCCCTTTGTGTGGTTTTAGGCAGTTCGCACAACAGTAACACTTCATTCTTTAGACATTCGAGAAATACGATGTGATGCAAGAAATGTGCAGTTGCAGCATCGGTAGTACACATGCGCACCCTGCCTTTCCCCTGAGGAGGTAGTCGATAATCGTGATCAGCCTTTTGGTTATGCATACAGTGTCTGAGCTTCAAACAGATTTCGGCCGATTAAAACTCGCAGCAAGAAACGACTGCTTTCGTAAGGAACGACTCATTTATATTGTTATACCACGCCAAGCCGGTGAGTAGAGAACAATTCAGGCTTTCTTCCGTCATCATCAGATCCTGTTATCCTCAATGTATAACATTCGTGCCATTATCTGACTCTCTCCGAAAATGGTCGACCGTCTGGTATCACAAATATGCCTCATTTAGCGTGAAGTGTGACCTAAAAGCTAAAGAAAACTAATCAGGCATCTTAATTTCGCATTTTTTCTTGCCACAGAAAAGTATCTCGGTATTTTTTAATTTATTTTCTTCCCTGACGGAGTAAAATTGCTTTAAAATGATTCAAATGTTGCCTGTCGTATTCTTTTGATGGGCGCAGAGTTACAACGAAAACGGGTGCGCCTAAAGCACATAAAGAATATTTTTAATCTTTTTTTTTTACAAGAAGTGCTATTAAGCACCGCCTCAAAATTTTCGTACAAAAGAAAAAAAACAGACTCATGTTAACACGAGTGCCGAGCCAGCTACAAAACAAAATTATTTTGCTCAGGACATACACGCTGAACAGTGGTTGTTAAAAATATAAAAAGGCGTAAGAGGAGCACAACAACCTTGGATCGATATGAGCTGTGTCTAGAGTGGGTAGCGGAAAATTATTCTGGTGTTCAATGTTCTATAAGTGCTTGTTTATACTTCGAAAGCTGCTAAGACGAGTGCATCTCAGGGCATGTCCTGTGAAGGACCCCGGGTAAAGGGTAGGTGTCCTGTTCTCCTGAAATTAATGACGACACCAACGGTTCATGCAACCGCCCCGTGATGAAAAACGAGCGGGTATAAGCATGGTATGTATTCAAACTGCTTGGAGCCAGCCGCATTTATAGCCCCAATATGGCTCTGCTTACGCCATGGTCGCGTGGTGAGGGCGGCTGGCAGAACGGAGATGACAAAAGAGATATGGGTCAATGCCTGAACAGCACCTAGGCAACCACCGATAAGCACAGAGACACGACTACAGTCGTCGAGGCAGTTGCTCGCCGAAGTGCGCAGAGGCTACTGACTTTTCAGTATCAGTAGCCGAAACCTTCTGACCGGAACGTGCTTCTTCGCGCACAATGAAGTAAAAAACGTGCTCTTTTACAAATGATCACATTAGTTTTCCAATATCAAAAATGAATTTGCTGCCGTCTTCCTACAGGCGATATCCTTCTAAATATTCCAAAACTATTCGAGTAGCGCTCAACGATCTAGCAGGCCGAGTGCAGGGGTTTGACCGTGAGAAAGGGCCGTTCGTATATTGCGAACCCTGTGACTGAAGAGGTAAACCAAAAACGAATGTTGAGGGGCGTCTGCTGCCCCACTGTTGACTTCGTGTGTTCGTACTTAACGAAATGCAACTTCTTTTGCAGCTCAACTTCGGATACAAGCATGATGCTGCTAATCAAGGCGTGTTTAAAATAATGTACCGACGTCTTTCAGCCCTTTCAAATGCATCATGTATATTAAATTTAAAGTGTTGGCTACACTTGTGTGCAAACTGTAACACATACAACACTGTAACACATACAAGCGTATTACATTTCATCGGATAACTGGCACAAACTTCGAACGACGTGCCGCAATTTATTTCGACGATCATTTCAAGGGAGACTCCACCCCGGTACATAACAGCATGCTACCGCGATCGGACTGCGCAGCATGGAGGGTTTATCTCCGGTACACGGAGCTATTATTTGGCGGCTTTCGTAATGCGCATACACTGCATCCAAGATAGTGCCACGCGATTGTTCGCAAGCAGGTTTACCAAATCACGTCTTGATCCCGGATCTAGGAGGCTATGGTTTGGCGTGCCGTCTTTGTCAAATGTAACCAGAAGGCATGGTTTACTTCTCAGCTGTGTGGTAGAGTTGTTACACCACTTATCAATCCTTAAATGACTTCTTCAGCAAGGCGAATAATCTCAATCTCAATGGCGAATAAACAATCGCCATTGAGATGTGGCTTTTGTTTATTCGCCATTTTCATCAGCAGCAAATGGTAAATTTTCTAACACGCATGACATGACAATGGTATGAGTTTAATAGCGTATGCTGACTTAGAGTACGTACGCTCGATTTACGATCAGTGCTGATTCTAGTGTAGTTACAGCCAGACCGATAACTCCATAAGCTAAAGCTATGTCTGCAACATCGAAGCTTTGCCTGGTTACATGCAATCATTCAATTTTTACGAATATTTGCCATGACCTCGAAGGTTCTCAAATATATTCAGTTCAGTTTTGTCGCTGTTCGATTCGTGTGTGATTCGGTTTGGAAAAGTGGTATTCGCACACCCGTTATCTCATCACCCGTACCCTCGACGTATACTTACATTGTGACTATTTACAAAAGTGAAGGTAAACAATAATTCCCACATTAAGAGCTACAGCTGAAGCAAGGAGACCCAAGCAGTCAGTTGTCCAGTTTCTGAACCATTTTTAAAAGATAAAAAAAAAACGAATTAGTCCGTATCAGTTATGCAGCATTGTTGATAAAATTGCGAAGGAAGTAAGCATTAAGGAGCAAGAAATAAAGAACAGACTCGACTAGTTTCTCTGTAGCTGCAACAGCGCATAGATATTTTGATTTCGAGCACGTAATGGGCAAGTGCAATAGTAGCTGTGTAGTACGGAGATTCAATTTCTAACTTAGTTTTCAAAATGCGACATTCAAATACAGGAAACAAATTCAGCAAGAAATAATTTCAGATCTTGTGAGATTGAATACAAAAGAGCAATTTTAGGAAAGCAGCCTGCTAAAAAAAAACCTGCTTAAATGTCAAGGCCTTGCTTCGTTTCGGTGCACAAGAATGACGTCCAACAATAGCTCTGCAAGTGAAGTACAAAAACAGTGATAAACAAATGTAAGGCGGCAATGCATTTCGGATCACCGCGAACGACTGAAATGGAAATGCAATATATTGTGAGCAGTAGTGCGTATAGACTGCATGTGCTACACATCCCTTCGAAGGGGCCTCCATCACGGCTCTGCTTTGCGCTTATTCTTGTAATGCGTCCACTCATGCATTCGCGGTCGGAATCGCACGCGTGCATTCTGGCGCGTAATGCATTTGAAAAACTCGGATGATGAAGTACCGAGCGGAAAACAAAGATGAGCGAAAGAAAAATGCGCCCCTGAGATAAGAGCCTGCGCTTTTTTGAAATGCGCTTTTTTTTTCTTTTTTTGAAATGCGGAAGATGGCGATGGCCACAAAGATCCGGATGGGAAGAAAATGTAAAAAATAAAACTGTAATAAGTAATCGCTGCTGAAGAGCAATAATTATGGTTCGAACCATATATGGTTCGAGCCCTCACGTGCGACAGCGAACAAACTGTTACATCATAACTCACTGCAGCTCCGGATTTTCTGCTTCGGCGTTCTGCCTGCACGTATAACAGTACAGCACAAAGCTCACTTATTGTTCAGAAATCACGGCCTTTTGAAGTATCTGATAAAAAATATAATATACATACATGTTTGATGTCAGCGTAAATGAATAGGTCGACAAACCAATAAAAACGTTTTATACTGCTAGCAGATAGAGACACGAGCTTTTAGAATACGGAGCCTGGGGCGACAGAAGCCGTAACCTTTCTTAGAACGTTTACTGCAAGAAAGTACCTCCTCCTTGGAGGCTAAAAATTGAATATTCGAGTGCGCACAAAATAGAGCCAATTTTTACACATGTGTAGTAGTCGGCTTCTCATTTTCTTCTGACTGTAGATCTGTGCTGACTCATGAATGATATTAGATTAAAAAAAATTATTATTCAAAGCCCCTGGAGCGGGCTGCTGTAGTGGGTACATAGTTGTTACTAGTCAATGGCCGGTACGCTGTGTTTTTTTTTTTATATCTGGCCAGGGACACGAATTTCGATGAATCCGAAGTAGAATAACACTAGTGTTCCTAGTCGCTAGAGAAAAGTCATACTAACGTGCTCTTTCAGATCATTTTCTCTTTTTCGTTTGGCGAAGCTTTTGTAAATAACAAAAAATGCCTGATGCTTACACTAAAGTATATGCACGCAAAGAAAAAATTTGTATGGAGACCACTGGCAATGATGTAAGGTGGCGGATGTGGCAGAGGGGTGATGGCGTAGTCATGCTGCACACGAGTTGGCTATCTCCGTGCGTGAGAGTAGGGATGCCGTAAACCCAAAAAGCGTCAGCTTCTGTTAGGCTAACCTTTTACTTTCTTGGCCATTTAAAGTATGTGTTCTGCGGCGTTACATTTACTCAAGGAAATATGAAATTGCGTATATTTTTGGCCATGGTAGAAAATATGAATAAAATGACGTTATTATAATAGGTAAAATATATCTATTTTATTAATCCTAAATATGGGCTACTAACCTGACTACCAAGATTCCCTACCCCACCGGCGATATCAAAAGTGTGATAAATATTCTGATGCAAAGATATGAGTGTTAGTCGCAGCACACTGCTAAAGTTAACAGTGCGCACACTTGTTAACCCATTAAGACACTCTGTGCACAACATGGCACCTGGCAGGTTCAAAATCATGCCGGCCACCATCCCGTGCTCAGAAGGAGTGCTTTTGTGAAGGTTTCCCACAGTAAAACAATCTTCCCGTCACACGCTTGGAAAAGAGGGAGTGCCACCTGATCTCCACAATGTGTTTGGATTTATTTCGGCGCAAGCTGAGGAAAACGAAAATGGCGAGGGCTGTGGAAGCCACTTCTCTGGCAGGCTTCGAGGTGGCAGGTGGCTTCGAAGCAGAACCTGCGAAAGTAACAGAAATGCGAGGAACGAAGGAGGCAGGGGCGACGCCTTTGTCGCCTGCCGCATCTTCTTTTGAAACCGTCGGTGCTCATGCGTGGTGGGCCCTGATCCCAAGGAACTAGGGGCCCCGGATGCTGTCCTGCTACAGTGTCGACTATAGAAAACCCAAAATAGTGCGTTCCCTTTTCGTGTGTCTGTGTGTATCTTGCAGAGAGGCCGGTGCTCGATGGGGCTGGCTGAGGCTAGGGTTTCACGAGCGCAGGGGACGCCATGTGGTCTTGCTGTTTTTTTTTTCTCCGAAGGACAGAGGACTCTAGTCGTTCCGAGGTTCGGCAGGCCTTCAGGAAGGAAAGATGACCCGCGACCAGAACTTGTCCTTCTGACGTGCATCTGCTCTCCGAGCTGGTGTGGTCTCCTGTTGGCCCGAACCAATCCCTGCTCCTGCTCCAGTTGGAGCCAGCGCTACTGGAACAGCCTTACCGCTGCTGGCCTGCGAAAAGCTTTCGTCGATTCCGACGTTCTTAGCCCGGAACCGGAAGAATGGGCATTGCAGACGACCTGCCTTCGGCTCAGGGCTTTCCAAGAAGCGCACAACTCCAGTGCTTTCGCCACTGCAATTGTCGTTGTCATCTTGCTGCGGTGACGGCTGAGCCGGATCGTTCTTGTGTTTCTTCCCCTTGTGTGGCTGCGACAGCTTCCATCTGATGCCAAGGAACGAGGTCTTTCCGCCAGTCTTGCTCACGTCCTGCTCGCCTTTGTATGTAGAAGGCTCAGTGCCATCAGTGCTGTTGCCCAAGAAATCTGAAGACGTGTCCTCTGCGGCACCTTCGATGGCAATCCTTGCCGCTGGTGGGGCAGCCGCCGAGACATGCGCGATTACGGCAGGTGTTTTGTCTGCGCTGTCTGGAGCGAATGGACAGGACATAACGTTGTTTCGAACCTTAAAGATCGGTTCTCCGCCCTTTTTCTTCATGTCCTCAGGTGTCGCTGCATCACCCTCGATGTTTTTGTTCGGCAGTCTGCTGTTGATGAACATGCCGATCTGCGAAATAAACAAAAAAAGATAGACAGTAATTTGGTCCGCAAGTGAATACCAAGGACCTCACTTTCGTAAACCAAGGGGGGAATTGGCTCAACTACTAAATATCTTGAGTTTAGGTTTTCTAATAAGCAAATTTGCTTCCGCCATGCACCCTACTACTGAATGAAGATGCAAAGTGACACCACCCAGCTAAACAGGAATGTATATCGGACCCCAAGGCTCAGCATTTACTGTCACCTGAAGGCGGTCGGTTCTCTTCTAGGTACGCATTTCATGTTTCCTGCCGAGAGAATATATTATTGCGTCTTCTGTGCGGCGCCTTAGGACATTTTTCATTTGAGAACTGTTGATGCATGCTGCATATGCTGTTCTCATGAAGCAGTACGAAGCGTTGAGGTCAGATGATAGAAAACTAGCTCTGGTGAGGTGAAGGCAAACGAAGGAGCCACTCTCGAATATGCTACCTTCCGAATACATGTTTTAACGGTCGATCTATTCACTCTTACTCTGCTGTAATTGACAAAAAAATCGATCTTTCTATCTAAATCGCGGCACATGTCATCCTGAGGCTTTTTTTTTTTTTTTTTTACTAACGATCGCCCAATTCAATATGAAACGCCAAAAGCGACTCAGATTTGCTATCCAGGTCTAAACTAGCTCGGTGATACAATTTTTTTGCAATAGAGAGTCACCCTGCTGGTGTTCTCATTAACACATTTAACAAGTAAAATGCCTTACCGATATACTAGAGTTACTGTATATTCTACCTGCTTTCAACGTCACCTAGTGAAAGTATCTACCTGGCGCATGACTGATCTAATCATGTAGTTTTAATTAGCGGAAACACTTTTTGTCTCCTTCAATCTTTGAATAAAATTTAAACATTATCCGTCAGCATTTGAGGCAAACTTCTATTTTCTAGCATTCGGCCTATTTTAGGACATGCATGCGTAAGCTCAGATCCGTACACTTAAGACCTAATAAATAAAGTAGAACGTGTCGAGACACAAGCAGCTCTTTTAACAGGGTATTATTATTTTAATCTCTCAGGTTTGGGTTGGATGGAAAATTCTCTCCTAACGCAAAAAAAAATGTAAAGATCGAAATTTACTCCGCAAACTATATGAGGATGAAACTGGTATAGGCTGAACAACGCTCATTAGGGAACCGCATTACGTTTAGTCTAAGAGAGACAGTGCTCACAAGTTTAGAACTTATGAGTACCGTATTAATATGTTGAAGTATTTTTTTTTCCTAACACAGTCAATGACTGGCATAATTATCGGTGCAGAGCATACGACAAAGATGAAAAGAGACACAGACACACAGCGTTGTGTCTATGTCTCTTTTCATTCTCGTCGTATGCGCTGCACCGACACTGTCTAACCAACATGCCCGAGCGTCTGCCTTGACTGGAATCAGTTTGCTCACTAAGTGACGGTTACGCCTGATTTTGAAAATTTGATTCAGAGCCAAATGAATGCACTGAGAGTTTTGTTGTGTGTTTCAATATGGTTTAGTTTATGAATGATCCTGTACTCCTGTGTGTGCCGTTTAACACGTTTTTCTATTTAAATTGTTCTACATGTTATTTGTTTCCAGAATTGTTGCAATCAGTTTTGTTTATTGTTGCAATAACTGTTGCAGTCATGTGATTTACGACGAAATTTTGTCCTTGTGTCACCACCTACAATAAAGCTTTACTGGCAGTGCATGTAGGCCGAATAAATAAATAAATAAATAAATAAATAAATAAAAAAATAAATAAATAAATAAATAAATAAATAAATAAATAAATAAATAAATAAATAAATAAATAAATAAATAAATAAATAAATAAATAAATAAATAAATAAATGTTGTGCTGACACTTCTGAGAGAGTAATCAGCACCTCGCTCTGGCGATTTTGGACTCACTACAATAATTTATTTGTTAGACCCTTCTCTGTGATGTCGGGCGAGAGTCCAAGCCAATGATACCAGTTAGTGAGTACATCTTCAGAGCTACGGAAACCCGCGTGGTCTCTGTTCACTTTCGTCCACTCCTGGTGACTTTCTCCGTTCCCGTACCTCGTCTGTCTCGAAGGAAGGCGATGGGACGGCTGATGCGCGGCGCACGGGTGAGGACGAAGGCGAGAGGAGCATGCTGTCGTCGGCCGGCTGCTGGCCGGCTGCGGCTGGCTGGTCCTCGCCGCTGTTCCTCGATGCGATGTCGACCAGGTAGCACCGAAGCGGGAAGTCGCCCACGTCCAGGTTGTCCTCAAACACGTAGTCCTGCTTCGTCAGGTGGCTGCACGACAGAGCAGGGGGAAAGGGGGGGGGGTTCGATTACCTGACTAATGACGTCCAGAAAAAAAAAAAAATTCAGGGGGGCACTTTGTTGACCTCAAGTGCGATGAGCCGAAAGCCCTAAGCGCGGTGTTGCTGCTTGTGTCACTGATGTGTTGTTAAGATGTTAAGCTTCGCCTCTGAGTGTGAAACGCGACAGCGTGTTGCAACGCTGCCAGGGAGTCCACAGAACGACATCGCCCGTTCGGTTCTACGCCTTGCTCGTCGATAAGTTGGTTTTTGAAGAAAGGACATGTATCTGTCTGGCATACCTCGGTGGACACCTGAACCTCTCCGTAACGGGAAGGCAGGAAGATGGGAGTGAACGAAGACACCGTATTCACTAGACGCGCCTTTGTTCATTTCAAGCCATAGAGCTGGCATGGCGGAGTGGTTAGCATGCTCGTCTCTCACTTCGGCGATCGGGGTTCGATTCCCGAACTCGACCAATTTCCTACCAGGTTTTATTTATTTATCTGGCCTGATTAGAAAGGTTATACTAATTGGGTGATTAAGAAATTAACTAAACTCATTTCCACTTATTTTGGAGTATCACTATTGTACTAGCCAAAGTACAATTGGCCCCGTTTGAAATTTGCGCACTGTGACGTCACGACCGTTTCGACCAATTGAAAAGCGTGACATTTCTGTCGACAGCTGCTGCTTACAACGACGCATTAAAGGCTTCCGCCTTCATAACAATGCCCACTAAAGAGGTCCCAGTATGCTGCATTGGTGTGTCGTGTAAAACTGAGGAAACTTCTCACAAAGTGTACAGCTAGGGGACCTAGAAGTAATGATATACCACATAAGTTGAGCGCTATTTAAGACAACCTGCTAATTGTACAGACAGTCTAATATACTGGTTGAAGGCACATTGAGATCCCTAATTCAAGCAGCCAGGCAGAAGATGAAATAAAACAAAAGGACGAACAGTGGAGTCATTAAGAAAACAAGTTTTTTCTTCAACCGGGAAATCATAATTTTGGTCTCTGCCTTCATTCTCATTGTCTTCCATACTTACCCGCACCCGTATATTACAAGCCATAGTCGGTCAAGCACGCGTTCCTGTCTTGTGATGTGTTCCACGTAAGAAGTATAAAACATTATATTCTCTCTTCACGCGATCTGATAAGCTAGTACTTGAGAAGAAAAACGACTACCCGCGCCAGACATCATTCGCTATTTCCGGGCCCCTGAGCGTATTCATTCAAAAGGCAGTCCTGTGCGACTCCTTGCTTTCGCCGGTGCTTCGTCGTATTTTTACTACTCTGCAGACAAGGATCTCCTGTTTTCTAGCCGGGGAAGGGAAGCCCTTCAATTGTTTCTTACTTTTGCAAGAACAACGCGCTGCGACCTGCTACTGTTTGCGCTGGCGATAGGACACGCGGGAAAATACGAACGAGTGGTTATATACAAAGCGCTGGAAGCATAACAAACGACAGCGTGGCCTTTTCCTTTGGAGTACGGAGGCGGTGTTTGTTCGCCGCCCGACGTGCATGGAAGTAAAATCTCGGAGCAGGTCGCCACCAGCGTCTGTTGACACTTCTAGCGAACGCAAGACGGTGGGCTGGAGTATGTACAAGTGAGGAGCAGGACCGAGACATCGTGTGCCCTCCATATTCTGGCTTGTAGCAAAAGAACAAATGCCCGATGCGCCTGGCGTGTAGAGGCAGGCGCCTGAAGTTTGAGCAGCAAAAACGGTATAACTCTGCAGAAAGTCGAACGTTTTAGGCCGCCATGTTTCTCCGGGCTTCGGCTTACATAGTACGGCTTGCGAACAGCTTCAGAGGTCACTATACCCATAGGCATGTATGTGTACATGTGCAGATGTTGGCCTATGTCTCTGTGCGTATGGTAGTGTGTGCTCGCGTACGTGCGCATTCTTGTGTAGGCGGGCACCGTCATTGAAGTGTTGCTTCTTCAGCCAGAAAGCAGCTTTATTCTTCGATGGCTACGGGGAAGAACACTTTCAGACTTCTATGCTTGCGAGTAAAATTTGATTGTTAATTTAGTATCCTTACGAATCACTTAGGTCTCCGTATCACATAGTGCAGCACCGCACTTAATTGTTGCAGCTCGCCGCAGTGTTTGAGGCTGTTACGAAGCCCTCCAAACACCTGTCACGGGCGACTACAGAGAAAATATTCCGGAGACC
Organism: Amblyomma mixtum; assembly: GCF_055824585.1. Lineage (NCBI taxonomy): Eukaryota > Metazoa > Arthropoda > Arachnida > Ixodida > Ixodidae > Amblyomma > Amblyomma mixtum. The sequence goes on from NC_143012.1 coordinate 246,406,240, forward strand.
TATACGTGGCTCTTCCGACATCTCTAAAACAATTATAGCTTTGGAGGATTTAAGAGCCTATTCCTGCACTAATGAAGTGCTGATTAGAAACTGTCAGTGTAAAAAAAAGAAAAATGTCTCCCCGGCCTTTCTGCGCTAATTCATACCATTTATGCACTCTTCCGTTTGGTTCTTTTAGGCGGTTCATCCTTACGAATACAGAAGCATTGTGCCCTGCTCAAAATGTGGACTTCAAAGACGAGCCAACGTGCTTTCAAACGAGACATCATGTTAACGGTCAATTATGCAATAATCCTTTATAACAACCTCTAATCCACGATTTTTTGCAAATATCTTCAGGTGTAAGCTATTTGCCACCGCCTACGAATTCACGTTTGCATCATAATGGGCTACTTGACTAGAAAAACACCGGAAGAAGAGCACGCCGCCCATCCTCACCTTCTCGCCACCTCGGTGAGGTTCACCCTGGACGGCTTGGACAGGCTCTCAGTCTTGTTCGCGAGGGTGACCGTGTTTCCGAAGAGGCAGTACCGGGGCATTGTCATGCCCACCACGCCGGCTGTCGCGTAGCCCGTGTGTACGCCGATGCGCATCTGCGATAAAAGAAGCGTAGCGGTTCCATGTCCACTTAAATTTCAGAACATTCGACCCTCTCAAAGGTAATAGAGTAGTACGAAGCATAACAATTCTTCTTTGGGCTTGTAGTGAGCAATAGCATTTTTACTAGACTAGTCAGTAATTGAAGATGCATGTCATTTCAAGAAATAATGTTTGAAATAAGTAATAAGAAGCATCGTAGTCCCAGTACGCTAAATAAAAATGTGCTGCAGCAACACAGGTGAAAACGAAATCAATCGCACAACTACGTAATTAAAAGGGCCCCAATGGTTCGGAAAATTGGCCAGTTTTGGTCATTACAGTTGAGACACGCAAACGATCGTGTAAATAAGAGAAGAGCTCATACTTTTCTCTGATTTTTTACGCATTACTTATTCTTTAGCACTTGTTATTATTGTAAGATAGAAAAATCTACTACGTCTTTAGCGACTATTTAATAGGACACCAGTGGGAAAACTAAAGGAACGCAGAAGCTCAGCTAGGTTGATAGATAACCGTTCGGGAACTCCACCAGCTCTTTTTCCTCTCAAGGTAGCTGCGCTTCTGAAAAAAATCGCGAAAGTCCCTGATTTCTTTCGCAATTTACAAAGCAACAAACGCCTGTGCACGACGTCATATTGGAGTTGTGATTTCTGAGGCGAATTAGATGAAGCGAGAACTTTCTAGACTAATCATGAAAAAGAGCAATAACTACAAACCCTTTGGTATATATCAGCAGATAGCGTCATCATATTGTTTTTCAAAATAAGCCCAGTTTTTAATCCTTCGTGCCAATGCCAAGCTCATCGTATGGGAACAAAGGCAACAAACGTGAGATTCCGTCTGCCCTTGCTCTATTTAGGTTGCTGAGCACGACGGCATTGCGCAGGCCGAACGTATGGTGTGAGAAAACGGCGACGATTCATATCTTTGTATGTCAACAATACTGGACACGCCGCTATAGGGAATATGCTTCCGTTTCCCGTCGAAATAGTGTTGACCGTGAAAGCGACGAAACAGTCGTCGCTAGCGAATAATTCACGTGAACAGGCTCAGTTATCAGAATTCTGACAGACTTAGCCAGTCTCTCGAATTTACTGGTTTTTTTCTGCGTACTGAACCTGCGTTGCCGTTAAGGATTACAGACAGGGAATCTTGGGATAATAATATCTCATTCAGGTTAGACACATCTTCGTCTCATCCCCACTCTCTTCCTGCGTATAAATGTTTTCGCACGGTGAAATAAAACTTGGTTGATTGTCAGTCTTATGTCTAGAGTTGCTGCTTTTGTTGTCATTTTCTAGTTGACAGTCGCATTCATTGTTATGCACCAACTGACTCAGCAACACATGCTTCTGCAAGCTGCACTTCACTTTCTTTTCATTCGTGACACCGATGACGTTTTCACTTCCCTGGAGGCAGCATCGTAAACTACGCCGTTTCTTGTTTCAGTCCACCTGTTTCTTTTTACAGTGCGTCTCTTAAAATGACGTAAGGGCACGGTAGCGCTGCATCAAATAACACCAGTATTCGGAGATTTCTCTTCTTTCGCCAGTCCAACAGTTGCGGGTGTGTTGCTGGGTGAATCGCTTCCAAACCGCTTCGCAGTGTGATGGCGATAGCGGAGGCATTAGTTCGTCAAAGTTCAAATTAATGGCTAGCGCGCTTTAACTTTTTGGAAGCCGCCGGAAAAGCGTCAATCTAATTCTTGGTTAGCACGTTTCTTAGTGTTGTGAAGATGCACTGGCAACTCTGCCCTACAGGAAACCTGCCTAGCATTTTATAACCACTAGCAACAAAGGTCGAAGAATAAGAGTATGTAGTGGTCGTGGCTACAAATACTCTCCACGGCACACTGTCACTGTTGCTAAGCGATTGCAGAAGCAGTTATCTCCGGTGCTCTTTTCATGTTCTTAATAACATGGAGTAAAATTATTATTAGTGTCAACAAATTCAATGGTTTTTAGTGTCACTGGCCCCGCTGTCTACTAAAAAAAGAACACGTAAGCATATTTTATCATCAAGGCCTTATCGCGTCTGTGATCGAAAATGATTTGTAGCAAGGGGCATAGAACAAAGCACTTTTTTCAGCTGTACAAATGGAAATACCGATATTGTTTCTAAGGTCTGGGGCAAAAATATAAGCAATGCCTGTTTCTATTTTCACATGTCCCACCGCGTGAAGATAACTTCCACATATTATAAATGGTGCACGAATTTGTACAATGCGAAATACAAGGTTCATTTATCGGCACTACAGAAACCTTCGCCGGAAAGACAATATCTTCCCTTTTCCATACAAGAATTAGGTACTTAGGTTGAAATACGTTTCAGTTTTATTCTATTCACCTTTCGTTGGATGCTTCGGTATAGGTATAAAGAATATTTTATGACGTGTACTTGGCTGTGACTATTCGCAATCTTCGAGCTTATGTTTATTGGTTCCACCTGAACATCATTCTCAGGTCTACCTTCTTGCGGCCAAGAGTAGCGCACAGCACAAAATGATAGAACCACTTCGACCCTCTCACGTTACGCTCAATAAAGGTACTTTAAGTGCGCTTACATTGGGCAGCGAACAACCTTTCCGATCAGACTCTTACTTGTGTAGGCACTCAACATATGAGCAAGTCATTCAAACAACCATTGTAGAAGCTTGGGCGATTTGTTGGCATTCATTGCGCTCGTCTGTCGTCTCTTCCCTGAGTACGTGTCTTTTCGCGCTCTTTAAAATGCATTTACATGATTGGGCTAACCGCATATTTCATTACATCCGAGGGCATCAGACGCAAGTGCAGGTGCCTCCAAGATTCGTTGTAATATCAGCTCATGCATCTCAATATCTGTACTGCGTTCCCTTTACGACTGCATTTCTGTTTTCACATGCATTCTCACAAGACATCCGAGTAAGAAATTTTATGCGAAACAGAAAGATTGGGGCATTTCTACAAAAACTTTAGTTCTCAATAGTGTTTCAGATTTTAACACGTTATTGACTCAAGGCAGGTAGCGGACACCCCTTGTCTCCACTATCTCAGAGCTCTATACGGCCGCGTGTAAGTGGCAGTAAAACTTGCCTGGATGGGGTCTCCACTGACAGGGTTTACAACGGTCTTTGTTGCAGTGATCATGTCGAGCCCCATAGCAACCAGCCGGTCAGCGTGGTCTTCCACGAAGTCTGGAACACCAGCCACCACCACATACGCGTCACCGATGGTCTCCACCTGTAAGGGCAGTGTAATGAGCTCAGCAGACCTCTCGCTCACCCTTTACTGCATAAGGTATTGTGTGGTACATCGGCTCATAGCCCTCAGTGACAATGTCACCGTACTAAACCGTCAAGTGTGCTCTGGAGTACATGAAGTGACGAAGAATTAAGGAGCGCCGAAAGATATGTTCTGCCCATGTGTTTTAACAAAAATATTAGCGCATACATACGGTTTGCAACTTTGAAATTGCTGCACCAGAGCTCAGCCAAAAGTTTAGTCCCATGCTATTCTTCAGTGCTTTTGTTTTTCGCTGTTAGTATGCCTCCTATATTCATTTTAAAACAACGTTGAAACGCTGTAAAAATCTCGCTTTGGTCCTCTCCGTGCGCTGTTTTTGCTTATCTCCGAAAACAGAAAACATGAACAAATATTTCTCGCGTTCGACAATTTACTCACGCTCGCATTCATTTAAAGATACTAAGTCCCTCTCATATTCTGACAGCCTAACGTATGTTGACACTCAGATCTACTGATATCCGCATTTGGTCACCGATGTTCACAGCGGCTGGCTGATAATCATTTATTTGAGTAAGCTCCCGATCTATCACAAGACAGTCGAGCCTTGAGGCAGCTGTCTCATCACACACTTTCAGAATAGGATGGTTGCCGCGATTCGTTAGGGGCGTAGGGAAATACCGAGGCACCAGTATGCAGGCGTTCGCCTTATTGTCCGGCGCCTGTGCACTGGTGCCCCAATTTTACCCTATGCCTCTAACCGATAGCGTCACCCTAAATTAGAAGTCCCTAATGAGTCAAGCTATGCACGAAATAGAGCGATGACTGCACCTCTTGGATCATTATGCATATTGAGAGGCTGTGAGTGGGCAGGAAGTGATGGCGCTGGTCTTGTTCAGCTGTAGTCGATACGCGGCGCGACAATGCTCTTTAAGAGTTCTAATATAAACTCAATACAACTGCAGTTTATTGTCGAGGTCTCGGCCAGACTGGGTAATATAGGAGCCTAATTTAATGTACACATACACATACACTCAGCGGAGCTCAGGTCTTCAGTTCATTCGCACTCAAGGGTGCTCAGGCTATTCTCATTCACGCATACTCAGAAAGCCTCACATTTTACCTCGAGCAGGATCCGGCATCCACTCCAACCCACATGCTCACAACCGCACTCATAACCACTTACACTCAGTCGCGCCCCGTCACTACGGGACTTGCGGTTGGTTTAGATTCTCACTATCACTAGCGCACGTATACGGCTGTAAATGAGGCGAAATTAGCGCACTTAAGTGTATGCCCACAAACCTATGGTTAACTTCTAGTGTGTGCTTTTATTTTCTTTTACTTTTTCGATTGGGCTTTTTGCCTGCAGGCTTCATTAATTGTGGACCGGTTCTATAGGCAGCACGTTTTCGTTTAACTTTGGTCTGGCTTTGTCTCCGCACACGAGCCATTTTCTTGCATAAACAACAATGGAAACTTAAGCCTTCTGCGTCAGGAACTGATTTGTCACTTTGTGCGCATGTTTAACGCCTCTTATGTTAACCAAATTGCGCGATTTAGGTGCCGTCTAATAAAACATTTTACTAAATCTGATCCCGAACACACCTCACGAAACCTTAAAACACGCGATGCTAGCTCGAGGTAGATAAAATGTCGGTAAATCTGACTAAGGGTGAACGAATCTGCAGTGAATTATTTCAGTCTATCCCGTTCATGCTGACTAGCGATGGCCACGTTGTTGTAGGGCAGCCGAAACGTCCTGGCGTTATGCTCGGGCTTCTCACCTTGTAGACGCCGTGGATGTGAGAGAGGTTGTCAAATTGTAGGTACAGCTTGTTGAGCAGGCGCACGATGTCCATAGGTGCGCAGCTTCCGCACATATTGGTGAAGCCCACGATGTCGGAAAAGAGACAGGATACCGTCTCGAACTTCTCAGCCTCGACGGGAAGGTTCTGGCAGAGGAGCTTGGCCACCTGTTGTTATAGTGAAGCGGCCTTTTAGCATATTAGTTTGGAAGAAAAAACAATTGTTTTTTTTTTCATGTAGAGTGGAAAGTAATGCCCCTATATTTTTGAACAGCAACTATTCGTCTCACGTATGCCTGATAGCTTAATATCGTCTAATGAGGTCGTCGAGCTGAGAACTAATACGATTGAAACACAGCAGATGTTCAGGCTTCACTGATAAAAGAAAAATTCGCGTTCTCTTAATGTGTTTGAGGGAAGGCTTTAGGTAATTTTCTGAAACATGGCTTTTACGTCATATTATTAATTTTGCTGGTAGACGTCAGAAAACCGGTGAATCGTCTTAACTATAACCCTGGCTAACTTGTTTCTAATAATTCCCTTTTTATTATTAGAGTCAGGTGCCTGGTAGGAAAAAGAGATTTGTAGTCGGTCGCTAGTGACCGCCATATTAGTTTTTATAACTTCGAAAAGGCGATTTCCCAAGGCGCACTAGCCCAATAAAGTTTGGCTCCATCGTGCCAGAATGCATGCGCTTTCTCAAAGCATGCAGGCAAAGCAAGCCCTTGAGTGCACGGAACCTGTCGAAATAGCCAGATTTTGTGGCGCCGAGTGTGCCGAAATATTAAAAAAAGTGATATCATTCTCACTGACAACAGGTTACAAATTTCGATTTGTAACAAAGCGCCGACCTCTTATAAATAAAAATAATCATAAGAAACTAGTTAACGCGCTTACTAGTTAAGGTGATTCAACAGTTTTCTGGCGTCGGCCCGCACTGTTAACACAATGCAGCAACAGCCATATTCAATTCAAGTTTATTTGCATCTATACATGTACAGATGACGGGAGTGCAGACAAAAAGCCAAATGGATTTGGCTTGACGGGGTCTGTACCCCCTACAGAAATGGCACTGTGCACAAATAAAGAGAACGCAAAGATACAATAACGGATAAACGAAAAAAAAGTATTAGTGAACATTCTATGACATTCTATGCTATAACAGAAATACATACGGCCAAAAAAAAAATCAATGATAGAATGCTGAAAGGATTTAAAAAGCAGGAAGCATAAAGCATAAAATTATAGAAATAAAATAGCTTTGAAATTCACAAACATAAATAATAAGTTACTAACAAGCAAAGAAAATTGGTTAGACATTCATGGCGTCAGTGTATACTACAGCAAAGCAAACAAAACAAAAAAAAACAAAAAAAAGCAAAAAAAAAACAAAACAACTTCTTTATCTTTACCTAAAAAAAAAACCTATTTTCAAGAATTACCTAGTCTTCATTACAACATCTATTTCTCGCCTGCATCACGCCAGCCAATTTTTAACGACTGCAGGATTCGAAGGAACGATGCGCACTTGATGTTTGTTTTTTAAGCAGCCAGTTACCTTCCTTGCTGCAAGGGAACTTTAAAGCGTTCATGTGTAATGACCGCTGGCCAGTCTCATGCCTAACCGTGGGGCCTACTTGAGTGCAATATCTCAACAGCGGGAGTTGGAGGGGCGAGGTAACTGCTGACAAGTGTAAGCAATTCGACACGCAGCTGCAGCCTGACGTCTTTTGATTGCGTGTTGAGATATGAAGCTCGGAAATGCCTCGGGCCAGGAGTAACGCCTTGCCAGAATCCCTGTCAGTGTGTGGTCATAAGGAACTCTATTATTATTGGTTACATTGACAACAAAACAGGCTTCTTCGACTTAATTCCTATAGCCTAGCCCCTGCCATCCGCGGCTACATTGTCCGAGCGAAAAGCATAGGCACATAATGATCAATATGAAGGAACTCAGGTATCTGGAAAAAAAAGTCAATTTATTTTCACTGCACGAGTGCCAGAAAATGTTTCCAGCTTCGCAATGCGGCATACCTGATTTTAGACGATTTTTACTGCCCCTGCATAAAAACGCACGCTGCTACTCGAACAAAGAGCATTCATATAGAAGCAGAAGCTGAACTACCAGTGCACTAGACAAGTGTTGTTTTTTGGTTAAGAAGTAGGCGCGCTATGCCTCGAGCAGATATACAAACACATGTATTCGACGCAAACGATGCTTCGCTCCGCAAACAGCATAGATACTTTCTTGGTTGAAAACTGACGTCATTCGCTTCGTAGCGCGAGATCTCTCAACACCACAAAGTGGTCATTTTGCATCCGAAATGCAGAGCTGTGTGTTAGAGCTCTCTAGCGTCTTCCATTCCGTTTATTTACGCATTCAAGTGGTGAAAAAACAGATGTGCACGCATCGCATATGCATTGCAACGCGCGAGATCTATCCAGGGTAGATGGTGGTAGGGTAGCATGTGGCGTTTGTTTGCGGACACGCCTCAAACGAGGTGCGGTTGCGGGAGCAGTCGCGTCTTTCTTTTTAAACGTGAAGCAACAGCGCAGGGAGAAACCACGCCTTAGCAAATAACACGCTTTAGGTCTAGACACGGAAGCCACCACCCTCTCGAATGCAGCACCTGGTACTGTTTGCGTTGCGGCGTTCTTCTCGTACCTCTGTTGCAAAATGCAGCAGTGAGCGGCCTCCTACCCGGGAGTCGTTAGACTCGTGGAGCGCCAGTGTGTGCATTCCGCTCCCCCCCCCCCCCTCTCTCTCCCTCTCTCCATATTTCCGGTTAGGGCACACGCGACAGGGACATGCAGAAGGAGATGTCTCTGTGCCATACCGGAACGACAGGTCCATCCAGAAGGAACGAAGGCCTTATTAGCTCCCTTTGGCGCACGTGCTGAGGGCGCTCCGAAAACACCATGCATTATTCCGTGGTGTCCTAAAAAATGACTCTTTCCTGAGAGGCACGGCACGATGACATGATACCGGGGCTCTACGCTGCAAAAGCTACAGGACGTGCCGGAAGTATAGCTCACAGAATTACACTCTCCAACACCGTTTATTCAGTTTGTGTATGCAAGCAGTCTGCCTATGTGAATCTCCGGGTATGTGCTATATTTAACGTTTTACAGTTTGCTAGTAGCATTCACGGTTCGAGCTATAGTGGTGATGGCAGCCGACAGACGTAATTGTAGACACAAACTTTTGTGCTGACATTACAGCTGCCTAAGGCACGCGGCGGCGTGATTTCTTGATTTACTTATTAATGTACCTAACTCGGCTACAGACCTAAGTCTATATTTTCAAGACAACGTTTTATACTCTAACGTCTCTTAACGTTATTATTGATAAGCTAACCAAATGGAGCTGCCCTAATTTGCAAATAAGGAGGACTTATCATGAGAGATTTTAGAGGGAGCACGCATTGCTCCTTATTGATTTAAAGATAAGCAGCGAAAGAAGTTATGGCCACAGTAAATTTGTTATATGATGGTTTATAGCTGTGCAAGTCTTGGACAGGAGTCAGGCAGTTTCTCGCGCACTAAATTTACAGCTTAGCTAGACTAGTGCAATTTGTGCACAGATAATATTAAACGGTACTTTCTCTGTATTTAAATGAAAAATCAAAGGACTCTGTGGCTAATTTCTTTAGATGCCTCACTAAAATTCTACGCCGCTGCACTATGAGACATAGTAATCTCGGTCGTAGCCCAACACTGTCTTGGGTGCGGCCACCCATCTACCCATAGAGTGATTAGCTTACAGACTGAATTGGTCTAAAGAATACTGCAAGTAAGTGAACAGGGATCACAGACGTTCAATTTGAGTCCACTGGCTGTAGAAAACCTATGCTTGTTACGCTCTTTTGACTGCTGGGAAGGCCGAATTCTCTTTAGTGCTCCCTTGTAAGTTATCTGTTTTTACCCAGCGCGTATGCTTTCTTTGGGTTACAAGCTGAACTCGGCCAGCCTTTGGACCATGACACTGATTGAACATTGACTGTAATACATCAGCAGATAGAAATGGCAACTTTTTGGTGCCAGATAACAAGCATTAATCTTAAACAGTGCAAGATTACTAGTAACATGCGTTCTCGATGCATCATCTTTACACTCGATTCTCGATAACTAGATGCAGCAGCGAACCGCAACATAGTTCGATTTATGCGGAGTTTGAAATAACCAGAAGCTTTCTTTCCACTTCAATTTTACAACGCTAAGCACCAGCTGGAACCAGTAGCTGTTCAAATTAAACAAGTTCAAAAATAAAACGAGAGCGAACAATAAGCTTTCTGGTTAGTAGAGAATTGACAGCCATAGCCCGGTACAAATTTGTGGCAGAGTAAGGCTAGCACGACTAGCAGAGAACCACAGCGATCAAAGCAGGCCTGCAGAGCACTTGGCTGAATAGTTCTAATAATGAGTTACAAGTAAAATGTATTTGTTGCTTGTATTAATAGTACTCGTGCATTTAGGGCTCATTAGGGGTTACAAGGGACTGTAACAGCTGTAGCTTTAAGAGATTTAAAAGCATGCATATTGTCCGTGTCGAATTGCTTTGCGGTGCTCGTCCATTCACCTTTCGTTAATGATTGCAGTAAGTGTTGATTTCCGCGTGGCGAGTCCCTGCCCGTGCATCCCATATACGACTACTGCCCTTTAATTGGTGTAGCTCCAAGCTTGCCCTCTATCCTCAAAACCGGCCACACCTTAGGTAAGTATTGGCAGAATATATTAGTTATGCATAGCACTTCCAGGAATCTCTGTAGCCTGCATTTAGTACTTGTCAGTGGTTACCAAGCTCATTATAATTCATTTGTTATTCCAAGTCTCGACAAATGTACTTCAGCGTTTACTAAGAAAATTCGCCCGAGTGCTCTGAATGCTAATGGACTACCGGTCACAAACAACAAAAATATTGGGTGCCTTTAGCATGCCCTGTTACCGTTACCGGCATTCGAGTACCGGGAGGCCGCACGCAGCCAATGCGCATGCACCAATAGCCTTGACGGCACCAGATGGCGCCAGGTGCCCGGCTGCTGCGCGCGCTCCTGTAGCATCGGGACCAATCAGCGCGTGCTCACCGGCGGTGGGCGGGCTTCTGGCACTCTGGCAACGGTAACACGGTACGAGTTATGCTAAAGTGTCTATATTGCCACGTATCATTGTAGTGTCCGTTCGTTCGAGCAAGGCCGCAGGAAAGGGTTGCTATCATTTGTGTTCGTGACGCGAGAAGCGACCGGACTAATCTCGATTGATCACAGCCATGCCGAGCTGCATCTACGTGTTTCCAGATTACTCTAGATGATCACGACCTGCTATCTCGAAGTTTCCTTGCCGGGATTAAACTGAACGATGCCGCGAGCAGCGGGCATTCGTAGATCGACGACCGACGAGCACGTTTGTTGCTTACGCCGCCGCCGAGTGATTCAGTTCTTGTGCGGGCGCAAGTCAGCCCAAATAAAGAGCTTCGTTTCCAAGACTGGTAGGTGTCTTCCTGACCGCTGAACTGCCGTCACTACAACGTGACATCTGGTGGAGGTGCTGGGTAGCCTTTCATGTTCCGGACACCACCTACAAGTCGTTACGCCAGCCCTCTGAGTCATCTACCGCAGGACCTCAGTCCAGTCCACCGCGCAAGCCGACGCCTGCAGGGGGACGCACCAGAGTTCGGGATTCTGCCGGACCCTACCCGGAAGCGGAAGCCAGCAGCAACGTCTACCATGAGCTTGCCCCAGACAATGACTCCAATCATTCTTCAGCAGCCCCGGGTGCCACCAACCTTCGGCGCTTCGCCCGGCGCCGACCCCGAAGAATGGCTGGAACAGTTCGACCATGTGGCTCTCTTTAACAACTGGGGCGATGCCATGAAAATTAGGTACGTCTTCTTCGCCTTGGAGGGACCAGCAAGAATCTGGTTTGAGAATGAGGAAGCTAGCCTTACAGATCGGGAAACCTTCAAGGAGCAGCTTCTCATGACCTTCACAAACGTCGTGAGAAAGGAGAGAGAGCCCAGCAGCTGCTACAGTCTCGCATACAACACCCAAACGAGACCTTTGCAGTATACACTGAGGAGATGAAGCGTCTCTTCCGGCGTGCCGACTCGAGCATGAAGGAAGAAGAAAAGGTCAAGCTGCTTATGCGAGGAGTTAGAGAAACTCTTTGCGGGCCTCGTACGAAACCCACCGAAACCCGTCGCGGAATTCGCAGAAGAGGCATCCACTATGGAAAAAACTCTTGATGCCCGAGCCCGCCAGTATGACCGTCAGCAGCGCATTTTCTCAGCAAACTGCCTGGACACCGCTAACAACGATAACCTGCTGGAGGTTATCTGTCAAGTTGTGCGAGAGGAACTCCGCCGATTGCTGCCAACGGGAACGCAGCCGCAGCTTGCATCGCTCACAGACGCCATACGGGATGAAGTTCAACAGGCCTTGGGTGTGACGCCGAGCACCACGCAGCCTATAGAGCCCCCAGCCATGACTTACGCCGCAGCTGTGCGCCGTCCGGCACCTCGACGACGGGTCTCAAGCCCCTATCGCCCTCAGCCAGCTGCGTTGGACCGCCGCTCTCTCGCCCCAGCCCGCTCGTCCTACGAGCGTCGCACACAGCCGAAGAAATGCGACGAGTGGAAAACTCCCGACCAGCGCCGCCCACTATGCTTCCAATGCGGCGAAGCCGGTCACGTCCTCCGGCAGTGCCCATGCAGAAGACTGGGCACCCGAGGGTTCTCTTACAACGCTCCACGACCCCGACCCGGCCAGCGACCAGCCGAAATCGAGGAGTTTTTGCGTCGGGAAGAATACTCATCACCGAGCCTATCACGTTCCCCGTCGCCATCGTCCCCGCGCTTTGTATCTCATAGCCGAGGTTACGCCGTGCGTGGACGATCCCCCAGCCCCCGAAGGTTAAACTAAATGAAGCAGCTTCTGCAGGTGAGGTTGCTTCTAAGCGCAATGATAAAGATCCTCCATCGACGAGTACTCAAGACCATGCCTCAACTGCGACGACAACACCGACGACGACAACATCGACGACGACCACACCGACGACGACGACGCGGCCAGACTTGAAGCTTTTACCGCTGCCCAGTGAAGTCACGTCGGAGAACACCCACCGCAGCCTCACTACTCGACGAAGCCGAGATCGTACACCGAAGACAACGTGCAATACGAAAACGCGAACAAGTGACTGAAGTTATGGTCGACGCTCACGCGGTTACTGCCTTGGTGGACACCAGAGCTGACTACTCCTCATGAGTGGGCTACTCGCTGTCCGACTAAGGAAAGTAACAACAACTTGGGATAGCCTGCTGATCCGCACCGCAGGTGGCAACCTGATTACGCCGTCAGGACGTTGCACCGCGAGAGTCACTGTAAACGGGAGAACCTATGCTACAACCTTCCTGGTCCTACAGCAATGCGCGCGAGACGTGATTTTGGGAATGGACTTAATGGACTTCCTGAATGAACATCAGGCGATCATCGACCTTCGATCTAAGTCGATCAAGCTTTCCACGGACAAAGCCATACCTGCTGCGACGAGCGCAACTAATCACGTTGCCTTAAACGTCCTCGGTGAAGCATTGAGCGTGCCGCCCCGATCGAGTGTCCTCGCCTGCATAGGTACTGAAGACATTGAAACTGCCGAAGGCGTCATCGAGGGGAACACCCAGCTACTCCTGGATCGAGGACTGGGCGTCGCAAGGGGAGTCGCCCAAATCCGAAATGGCCAAGCCCAGGTGTTGCTAACCAACTTCACCGAAGAATACCGGCATCTAAACAAAGGTACGACGATCGCTTTCCTCGACGAGCTGGCAGACATCAGAGACATATTTGCCCTACCCGACAAACCAGTAGAACCATCTGACCAAGGCCATCAAACAACGTTTGATGTCAACCCAGCGTTACCACGGAGCAGACAAGACCAAATACACAATCTTCTTCAAAAGTACTGCTATTGCTTCTCATCAGCATCGAATGTGCGACGAACCCGGCTTGCCAAGCACCGCATTGTCACAGACGAACACGCCCGATCACTGCGACAGAGCCCCTACTGCGTATCGCCGCTAGAACGCCAAGCTATCCGCAAGCAAGTTGAGGAAATGCTTCGTGACGACGTCATCACGCCATCGAGGAGCCCCTGGGCAGCACCAGTTGTCCTAGTGAAAAAGAAAGACGGCACACTTCGCTTCTGCGTCGATTACCGCCGCCTGAACAGCATTACGAAGAAGGCTGTCTACCCCCTCCCCCGCATCGACGACGCACTGGATCGGCTATGCAACGCTAAGCACTTCTCATCGATGGGCCTGAAGAGCGGCTACCGGCAAATTGAAGTCGACGAAAGAGATCGCGAGAAGACTGTGTTCATCACGCCAGATGGACTCTTCGAGTTCAAGGTGATGCCATCCGGCCCCTGTTCTGCCCCAGCGACGTTCCAGCGAGTAATGGATACGGTGCTCTCAGGCTTGAAGTGGCAGATTTACCTAGTCTACTTAGATGACGTTGTTGTCTTCTCCTAAAGCGTTGTTGTCTTCTCCTAAAGTGCTGGAAACGATCAAGTCTTCAGGCCTGACACTGAAACCAGAGAAGTGCCACTTCGCATACGAGGAGCTGCTGTTCCATGGTCACGTCGTAAGCAAGGATGGAGTTCGCCCAGACCCCCAGAAGACGGCTGCGATCGCAGAGTTTCCACAGCCTAATGACAAGAAAGCTATACGCAGATTCCTTGGATTGTGTGCTTATTACCGGCGATTCGTCAAGAAATTTTCGCGCATCGCTCAACCTTTGACCCAACTTACCAAGGCTGACGTGCCTTTTAAATGGGAAAGGCCGCAAGAGGAAGCTTTCAACGAGCTGAAGCGCCGCTTACAGTCCCCTCCTGTGCTCTGGCACTTTGATGAAAACGCCGAAACTGAAATCCATACCGATGCAAGCAGTGTGGGCTTGGGAGCGGTCCTCGTGCAGAAAAATGGAAGACAGGAGAAAGTTATCGCGTACGCTAGCCGTTCACTGTCGAAGGCCGAGGCCAACTAATCGACCACCGAGAAAGAATGTCTCGCCATTATTTGGGCCACGTCGAAATTTTGCCCCTACCTGTACGGACGACCATTCAAGGTTGTGAGCGATCACCATGCTCTGTGCTGGCTAGCCAATTTGAAAGATCCCTCCGGCCGCCTTGCTCGTTGGAGCCTGCGTCTTCAAGAATTCGACATAACTGTAGTCTACAAATCTGGCCGCAAGCATTCCGATGCAGACTGCCTATCGCGAGTCCCCGTAGACGCAGCACCGGAAGAAGAAGACGACGATGCTTTCCTAGGACCGGTAAGCGCCAGCAGTTTCGCGCAGCAGCAGCGCTCGGATCCTGAGTTGCAAAGCCTAGTTGATTATTTGAAAGGCAAGACCGCATCGCCTCCCCGGGGGTTCAAGCTCCAACTGTCGTCCTTCGTTCTTCACAATAATGTCCTCCTGAAGAAGAACTTCGCGCCCAACAGGGCAGTGCATCTTCTTATCGTTCCCAAAATTCTCAGGAAAGAAATCATGCAGGCATGTCATGATGAGCCGACTGCAGGGCATCTCGGGATTGCTCGCACGTTGCACCGCATCCAGGAGAAGTACTATTGGCCGCGGCTAGCTATCGACGTTTCCCATTACGTGAAAACGTGCCGTGAATGTCAGCGACGCAAAACGCCTCCGACTGGACCAGCCGGACTCCTGAACCCCATTTCACCGCCAACTAAGCCCTTTCAGCAAATGGGGATGGACCTCCTCGGCCCCTTTCCGACTTCATCATCAGGTAACAAGTGGATCATCGTGGCCACCGACTACATGACCCGCTACGCCGAAGCAAAAGCGTTGCCTAGTGGTACCGCAACAGAAGTTGCAAAATTTTTTGTCGCACAAATTCTTCTGCGACACGGCGCCCCCGAAGTGCTCATCACAGACAGAGGAACGGCGTTTACAGTGGAGCTGACGCAAGCCATTTTAAACTACAGCCAGACAAGCCATCGGAGGACAACTGCCTATCATCCACAAACCAACGGACTCACAGAGCGTCTGAACAAGACCACGGCAGACATGCTCTCTATGTATATCGACGCCGAACACAAGACGTGGGACTCCATTCTGCCTTACGTGATCTTCGCTTATAATACTGCCGTCCAGGAGACAACCAGGTTTACCCCTTTCCAGCTGGTATACGGCAGGAAGCCCACGACAACACTCGACGCAATGCTCCCGCACGTTTCTGACGAAGGCAACCTCGACGTCGCCGCCTACCTTCATCGCGACGAGGAAGCCCGAAGACTTGCGCCGCTTCGCATTCAAGACCAGCAGCACACCGACGCCCAACACTGCAATCTGCGCCGACGAGACACGCATTACAAGCCAGGTGATCGTGTTTGGATATGGACGCCAGTTCGCCGCCGTGGATTGAGCGAAAAGTTGCTGCGACGCTACTTTGGCTCGTACAGGGTTCTCCGTCGCATCGGTGACCTCGACTATGAAGTCATCCCCGACGGCACGATAGCATCTCAGCGACGCCACACACGCCCGGAAGTCGTACATGTCGTACGCCTTAAGCCATATTATGAACGCTAAAGGACTCAAAGTTTGCATTCTCTGTGTTTATTTTCATTTTAAAGCATCGAGACGATACTTCTTTGGGAGGGAGATAATGCCACGTATCATTGTAGTGTCCGTTCGTTCGAGCAAGGCCGCAGGAAAGGGGTGTTATCATTTGTGTTCGTGACGCGAGAAGCGACCGGACTAATCTCGATTGATCACAGCCATGCCGAGCTGCATCTACGTGTTCCCAGATTACTCTAGATAATCACGACCTGTTATCTCGAAGTTTCCTTGCCGGCTTTAAATTGAACGATGCCGCGAGCAGCGGGCATTCGTAGATCGACGACCGACGAGCACATGTGTTGCTTACGCCGCCGCCGAGTGATTCAGTTCTTGTGCGGGCGCAAGTTAGCCCAAATAAAGAGCTTCGTTTCCAAGACTGGTTGGTGTCTTCCTGACCGCTGGACTGCCGTCACTACAAGGTGACAATATTCTATTCAGAGGTGAAAATATGCAGGTAGACAATTTTAGGCTGATTCTATCACTGGGACATTGAAAAGCCATATGTTTCATCGTGAATACCTAAATTAGATGAACATGCATCTTCGTGTACTTTTCGCCATTTTATGTATCAAGAGTTAAACATGCAGTTTAAGACCAAACTTGTTAGAACAATCTCGAACCGCCTAACGATAAGCGTTCAGTTAATCCTTTATCAGTGTTACATTTGGAACCTAACCTCAGTGATCGACACGTAAGCGCAAGGAAACTAAGTCCCAAAGATTCTTTTTAGTATCAAACTGGACAGGATATTGTTAACATCTTCATTATAAGCTAGTTTTTTGGGGAGGTGACTGATACCTTCCACATGGTTTGGCTGTGCCAATCAAAAACGTTTCCTCCCCCCCCCCCCCACCCGTCCTCACCAGAGGAGTCTGGGAGGCGGCCCTGCTAGGCTGTCAAAATTCAAGGCCCAAAATGCCTTGGTTGAACGGACGCGGACGGCGTTGCTTACCAACGGGGCCCCGAAATAGGGACTCCCCTATTATTGCGCGGAGAAAGGGCCGATAGGGCCCGGCTCCATTCATCTTTCTGTAACAATTTATTGGATGATAACTGTTTTTCAATTCACCACCACCACTACAAGCAGACTTTTGCGTGGATGAGTGCTCCTTTCCGTCGGAAATTTTATTAGAACTCGTGTTTTGAATCACTTCGCTAATGGGTTAGTCCCGTACGCTATAGTGCATGCATAGCAATTAATTTGCACTTACGCGGACATTTTTATTTATTTATTTATTTATTGAAATACCCTAAAGGCCCTCCTGGGAGGATATTACGTTGGAGGGACAGACGAAGCACATTGATGACAATTTGTTCAAAATCAAAGGTGCAGAAAAGAGAGAAACAAAAAATAGACACACCATTATTTGATGTACATAAAAAAAAAACACTACAGCGCTAATAAAAAAGCGTAAAAATTCCAACATCTATATTATGGACACTGAGCGCGGAACAGAAAAAAAATATAATGAATGCGAAGATTATTTTGTTCCCGTTCGAACCATGAGACCTCCGACCTAGATTTCGCCGGCTGCAGAAATATGAGAATTGAGTATTTTGAAATAGCACTCCACGGTGTCACATGTCACCGTAGGTTGCGTACAACGGCAATAGCTACGCCACTCGTATTTGTTTCGTATTAAAGAAAGACGCCATCGCACCACAACTCTTACGTAGCATAGAAATAGCAAAGCAGCCTTCGGCACGCAGGTAGCCAGAGCATTTATTTAGATGGGGGTACGCAGTGACCTTGCGTAGGCATTGACTCTGCGGGAAATGAATGCGGATGGTCAGAACCTGGGCGCCCGACTAGAGGTGTGGACTGATCTGGAACTAGAAGCGGAAACTAAAAAATATTGGGATAGGATTTAGTGACGGTGTTTAGTTACTCGGGAGCGGTGCAAAAGAACTCGTTCCGTTATGGATTTAACAACTGAAGATAGGCTATGCGAACGGTTCCGCTTTGCACGGAAAATAACATTTGTTAGCATTGTAACTATGCTGGGCAAGAAAGCGACTGTTCATTGTAACCAAAAAGGTATCAGCTTGCCTTAGCGGGCAGGATGCCGTGGAGCAGCTCCTCGGTGCGTTTTTTGTCTTCGTCAAGCTTCGACTGGAGCATGCGCAGTCGATTGGTGGCCTCGTCGAGCTTCTCAATGAGCTCTCGCTCGCCGCGGTGGTGGTGCGAGCGCAGGATGAGCTCCCTCGCCGGGTCGTGGATAGCAAGGTCACTGAAGTAGAGCCCCACGCGCTGCATGTCGTCGATGTCCTTGACGCGCGGCGAGCACAGGAACATGATGCTTTGCGTCTCCTCCACCGATACCATCTGTCCCTTGAGCCGAAGCACAGGAGGAGGGGGACTGGTTGAACTGTTCTTGTCGTCCGCGCCCTCCGGGTTGGCGGCATTTGTGGCTCCGGGCTTGAGCACGCCTTCCTTGGTTTGCACCACGAACACCTGCATAACAGTCGTGGTTTGGTTGGCTGCCCTTAAAGGGCAACTGCTGCACTTTTTTGAGAATTTCGCAATATTCAAGAATTCAAATCTACGTAGGCTGTAGGTAAAGCATGCCAAGTGTTTTTGCACTATAACTTAAAAGAGTGACGTAATCGACGATTGAATTTTGCGCCTCTCTTCAATGCACCGGAGGAGTGCAGAAAAACTCAGCGTGACGTCACGGAAGGTATGATTTCAAATTACCGCTGTCGTCAGGCGCATCCTGCCCTGACGCGTTAGACACTGCCAAACAACTCTCGGCAGGGATCGCCTTCGGTGGCGTTGGTTTTTTTCCTTCAAATCAGACGTTTATGCGTTGCAAATGTACCGATACCTTCGATGACGTCATCATGCGCCCCCCACTTGGCGTTGTGCGCTGCGGAGAAGCTTGAAGAGCGTCCCGATTTTAATCAGCGATTACTTCACTATTTCAAGTGCTAGCCCAAAAATACTTCGCATGCTTTACTTGCAAGTTTCACAGATGCGACCCTCTTAAGCTCGTTGATTTCTAAAGCTTATGCAGTTTCCCTTTAAGTACAAGCTGCCCGTGGAAACAATTACGCTTAATGTGCCGGCCGAGATATAGGACAGCTTGCGCGGTCGAAGGATGAGGGTGGTCATGGAATGTTGTTGAATGGAAGCGGTAGCTTGATGAAGACCGTTTCACACTAAGTATGGAGTCAAGAATGCCTCAACAGTGACTGTCACTGTACTTTGAGAAGGCAGGGCATGCTTACTGTGGCACCTAGGGTCGTAGAGGTTGTATCCTGTCCAAACTCATCTGTTGTATGCGGCGCTGCTAAATGCTCTGAACGTTGGGCTGCAGTTATCTGTTACCAATACTTTCACGAGAGGGAGGCGCGACGGGCACGATAGATGAGATGATAGAGTTCTGCAAGCGGCATGGAGGAGTGATGGATCCAGGTTACACCGGCTTTTGCTGTATTTATTTTTTGGTACCTGTTCTTCAGAATCAGAACTTTATTGCTGGCATTGAAAGTGGCAACAAAAATGCGGAATTAGGTGCCATAATCGGTGCCTGTGAGGGGATATTCTATGAAGAATGAAATGAGAAAGAAAGAGTTGAAAAAATTGCAGCCCCTTAGTAAATAAAGATCGCGCGAAATTATACAGGAAGCATAACACACAAAATATCAACTTACTACCCACACACTTTAATACATGGAATTGTAAGATGAGCACATAAAGAATGATATACTGAAAATATAGAAGAACATAGTGTGAAAAATACTGAAATTTATTACATTTTGAACAAAACATGGTTAATTGTACGAGCGGTTTACAGCTACGTTCTATGCAATACTTTTTTATTTGGGAACTGCTTTGGTGTCCTAAATTTCTTCAGCTACTTCAAAGGCATTAACTAGAAACGGTTACTAAGTGTCAGGTAATTATCCTTCTCTAAAAAATCTGGGTCTACGACGTTTTCCTTCTTTTCAGACTGTTGTATCATTTTATTGCTTGTGTGTTTACTCGGCATTCATACAAGCGAAGTAGTATACAATTTGGTTTTGGATACTATGATATATCATAATATACGGTATACAATACGCAGAGGTCAATATTCGCTGCATGTTTTTCAAACTACACTTTCTCTATTCAGTGCATCGAAAAGCGTTTTGCATTACAAGCTGTACTGGGTGACACTCAAACAAAAAATGCTGTACCTCCGGCGCTTAGAGATCGTCCGCTGAGTCCACAAATGTCACCTTGAATCCTACATAGTATATCCTCGAGGCTGTATGTCGGGGCTTAAGGTACCAAAAAATAAAAATAAAATGGCGATTTCAGCATTTTCAGCACTGCCGGTTGGAGGATGTACCGGCCACTGAGAAGGTATGGTAATCATGCCTTTACTTTTTAGTGTATGCCTATTTTGTAACTTATGTTTTGAACCTTTTCCTAATCAGAGGCAAATCCAACATGAAAAACTTTAGTAAATACGAGCAATTTTGAGATTTTCGCCGTCATCCACCTGTTCAAGAAACTTCACATTGAAAGAGCACCAGAAATGCATATCACATTACTCGTATGCAGGCTGATGCACTCGTGGCGCGAACCTCTTTCCGGCACGGGACTTTCACGGCGCCGAAGCCAGACATGGGCGGGCAAGGGGAACGCTCGAGTTGTACAGTCCCTGCTGCCGTAAAAAGTGTTTGCTTGCCTTTGATTGGCCCTCTCCTTCGGGTATCTTCACCGGAGAATTATGTGTGTAACTCCTTTGCTCATTTGTACCAACGAAACCACGTCTTTCGACGCTGCGGCTTTTCGGCTAGCTTTCTTGGTTCCCGTCTAAAACCTGCTTACTAAGCACAATAAGATCTTGTTTGCATTCTTCTCTCTTCGTGCACGCGCAATCTTTCCATTACGTTTTAGGGTGAAAGAACTGCTCCAGACGTAGCAACCCCGAGCAAGAATCTTGTCTTGTGCTTGAAACTAATCTGCGCTTACTCGGGTAAACCCGGGTTAGTTCGCAGGAACGCCACGAAAGCAGAAGCCAATGGGAGGAAGCTCGGGTATGTTCGGAGGAGGCTGGTGGCAGGTAAATTAATTACTGGTCACGAGAGGTTGCTCGGGAAAAGCAACATTGAACGCACAATCCCTGGGTTAACTGCACATCGGTTAACCGCGCGCCACTGCTGTGGTACTGGTATGAGGACTCGCCGCGATCTGTTATGCTATGTAGAGAATGACCAACTTTGTATATATAGACATTAACCCCCTAATGCTATCGTGACATACCATTAACGCGGTTGAGAATGACTAATCCATATAACAGTCTTGATAATTAATGTCAAACAAAAGATAAACATTACTTAAATTATGTTCTAAACCAGTGCTTTCGCACGTTGTAATTAGTATAACGAAGTTAAACCCAGCTTTGTTTTGTTTCCAGCTTCTTGCGTTATCCTCACTTCGTTCCTGAAACATTTCATACGAAAGGACATTATTGTTGCCCTCGTAGAGGAGGGGTGCAACCTTGAATTTGCAAGTACAGCTCCTGTACACAGCTTCAGGTTGGAACACTTCGTGGCACGTAGCAAGAACACTGAGTAAAAAATGGGGGATGGGTGGAGGGGGTTTTCAGTTCCCGAAGGCCCCGGAAGCTTTATTCTATAGCAGTTGTCTCTTATCTTCAGGCCTCTAGCAGGCTGTTTACTTGGGTGCCCTCAAAGTTAACGAGCATCGAGGGGTTAAACAAGAAGGATTATCTGATTTGTATTTTTTTTTTGCTCGACTAAAATCCGGATCTGTGCTTCGGACAGACAGGAAGAAACTAATGCGGATCACAGCCCCTAAAGACGCCTTCACAGGAAGAGGCATGGCGCCGAGGACAGCTCACCACCGTGCGCAAGCCAATGAAACGCGGATAATGCCAGCGGTAGGAGAGAACAGTGTTGACAGGAAGGAAAAAAGGAAACGTTGAAGAAGCTCTTCCGAGGGAACTAATAAGAGATGTCGCCGGAGGCCCAAGCCTAGGACTACGCGTGAAGCCCTTAAGGCTGATATAAACAAACGAATCACGAGAAACCGATAAACTACTGCATTTCTTTGGTGTCTTCTGTTCGGTGGTGCGAATGGCTGCTGAGGCAACTATAGGGCGGTGGAAAGCAGAATTAGCAGCCACTGCATCCTAAGAGACGCACGCACACGGCAGTGCATAGTCATATGTATTGGCATACAGAGCACGGGTTTGTCTTCGACGTGGTCATTGCCTGAGGGCACACTTCCCGGAAGTTGGCCGCGCGTAATCTTGCTGTATGCGTAATCGCTGACTTTGCCGCTTTGTCAGCGTCTTGTGGCATGATTTCGTATCGGTTAATTAAGGCTGTGATTTTGGCCAGCGCTTGTTTTGCGTGTTCTTTCATTCGTCTGTCCTGCTCTCGCGAGTTGTTTAACAATGATTGTGAATCCGTAACAGATATTTAGCAAAACTGTCTCCCGCTTCTTTTTTGTAGTGTTTTCGGAATGGTGATGGGCAAACGCGTGACTTTTGTTCAGAGTTCTACGAAGGAGATGTGAAAGGTTGCGAGGCGGATTGTTCTCTTCTCTAACCTTCAGGTGGCACAAAATACTTCGTTGCGCTGGAGTTAGTATTAGATTATGAACAAAATATGTTTAATTCCTGGAAAGCAGGCACCAAAGTGCAATTTTCAGACAGAAAAAGCGAAATATCACGCAGTATATTCCTAAAACATGCATAACGAGTAAAGTTCATGTAATAGACAGGTTAAAGTGAAGCGCCAGTAGATAAATAATGAAACTGGATGCACCCTGTAAAAGCAATAAGCAGACATCTTCATGAAGACACTAACAGGGTTAGTATAAATCGGCAATGTCGCAGAAATATGTTTCTATCCTGCTGACAACAGAGTGCCTTACCCTGACTAACTGCTGACGTAGGGCGCTGCCCCTATGTTTCCTTGTCTATACGTGACAGCAGAATGAGCTGTGCTGATCGTTGTGCCCTTTTTTTTTGCTAGCGTCACTTCTAGGCTCTACGGCGATCAACATAATATGGGAAAGCACAGGAGCACCATGACCCCACACCGTCCGTCTGTGACACATTTGCTACCTGCGAGGTGGCAAGTGGTACCTTTACAGGTCGCCAGAGTCACTTGCCAAGACTTTGTGAGTAAAGAGAGGGAAATCTTCTCTCTATTTGTGTGCATTATGTAGTCGTGCATGAACGCTCACCACGATGTTCTAACGCTGTCCCAGTCTTAGTGTTTATGGTTATTTGACACCCTACAAGTTTCTCACTGAAATATTGAGACGCCCTTGGAATGTCGGCTTAATAACCTACCTCTAAGGCTACTATCAAGATGACAAGGCTTAAAGGAAACACACTTATACCAAGCGTGCGCGCGCCCATGCAGATATTAGATTTTCACACGTGAAAATAAAAAAAAATATGAATTATGAGGTTTTCCGCCTATAGCAAGATTTGGCAATATGGGACGCCGTAGTAGAGAGACTTGGAGTAATTTAGACCAGCTGTTTTCGTGTATCTTTCCCAATGAATTGCAGTGCGAATGGCTCCATTATTAAGAGAGATCTTAACAGCACCTTTGTGTTAAGAGCGCTTAGGAGAAGCTACACGAGGGTCGAAGCGCATTATCCAGGCTTAAGTTAGAGTACTTATACAGCCTCAAAGTAGATTTAAGAGCTATATTTAGTAACACTAAATGATGACAGCTGCAGATAAAAAGTTAAAATTTTTCTTAAAATTCAGCACTATCCCACCAATACATGCTTCAGAATGGAAAATGACAATGATAGAATTGTTCGGGGAACGACAGACCTGGTTGCAATAGCTGCGTATAGATTCGAAGGTGCACTCGATGACAGGCCGGGTGATCTCGAAGATGTCGTCGAACTTGAGACGGTGTCCCCGGTTCTCTTTCCAGCGATGTCCGGTGAGACGCAGCAATCCTTTGCCTGCTTGCACAATGCCGAAGTCGCGGCCGAACAACACGTGGAACGGGAACGCCGCACACATGGTTCGCACGCCCATGGGAAGGTCTTCGGGGCGATTGCTTAGATTCTCGGAAGCGTTGCTGCGGAGGAAAGTTAAAAAAGAAAACAAGGGACAATCAAAATAATTAAGGAAGAAATTTGAAGTTGATTGAAATTCAGACAAAATACAATTGTCTAGGTGAAGATGGCTAAAGGTGACACATGAGGTCCCCTGACTGGGCCCTAAGCACCCTGCATTCATACAGCGCAGTGTGCACATGAGAAGAGTGAGAATAAATTAGATGCATCCAGCTGACTGTAAAACATGGGTACTTTTTGCCTACGGCGTATGGAGTTTCAAGCAACGAAAATTTCAATCTAATCTAGTGTCCATTGACTGAAGTCATTTTTTCATTCCAAGGTTGTGAGCGGAAAGATTGTATCTAAATACGACGGTACTGCTTTCATGGCTCGAAAAACGAGACGCTTGAAGTTGCTTTTGTCTTTGGAGGAACATAAAATTCAGCTCACATAAATATTAGTCTTCGGAGTAACCAGCACTAGAAAAAATTGTCATTTATGTTTAGATATAAATGAGAAGATAGACAGACACGAATACAAGGCGAAGAAATCTGAGCTTGCTTTTAATCCGGAAAATAATATTGTTTCCAGCACTTAAAGAGGTTGTTTCAAGCAGTGGCTTATTCATACAGAACTTGTATTGTACATTGTACATTGCAATTTTTTCCAAATTCTTAACCCCACTCCCGCAATAGCCTCAATAGGGGCTGCAGTGTGTAAAAACAAATAAAAAATAAATAATAAACTTCGCTAAATGACCGTTGTGATAAACACGAATATTCGCAAACAGCTAGCATGGTTTATTGCTTGGAAAGAAATATTGGCATTTGCGCTCAGGCGTCGTAATTTAAAGATCTGTCTTTATTGAGTAGACTCGTCGGCTAACGTTACCAGTGTTTACAAAAACAAATAGCATAGTCCTCAGTGAAAGCTTCTTTGACACGCTCGAGAGCAATGTACAGCAGCTGAACCAAATGAGCTGAGTCGCTTTTGGGCCCTAAACACAATAAAACAACACCAAACGGGCTAACTACTAGGCGACGGGATGACCCGTTAATAATTAAAAACCTGAGCTAGTGTGTAAGTTACGATCCCGCTACATGAGTCCTAATGTTTACGCGGTCGGCTGAAACGGAGGGTAATCAGAGACACAGAGCAAGCTGACACACCAGTAAGCACAAAGAATGACAACATAAAAAAAAATCTGTGCAACTACACTCTGAACACACACGAGCACGTATACCCTACTAGCGAAATCGCAGATTCTTGAGGTTGGCAACAGGTTTTTTTATTTGCGGTAGCAGGAATCTAGCCCCCACAGAGTTAGCTGTTTGCTTCTAGTCTTGGGAGTCAGGTAAAAGGTGCACACCACATTTCAATCAAGGAAATTGCGTAGTTGGTTCTGTGACCCTCCGCAGTGGATGAACTAAATTTGCTGAAGAAAGCTCCTGCGCTAATAAGCGCTTGGCCGTTCCTCCACGCGCTGGGGCGATGAAATGAGAGAGGATAAATGGAAGAAAAGAAATGAAAGGACTCAGACCAGTTGCCACAGTGCTGCTGCAAGCTTTAGTTCTCGCGCCCTATAATTATTCTGCTGGGCACCTATATCAACGCCACTACGGAGTGATTTTGTGCTGTTCATTGCTTGATATTTCAAGACAAAGTGAGCGTTGCAGTTTTCCTGTTTAGAACTGGGAAGCGTGTGTCAACCGTTCTGGGGCCTGCCTTCTCAGAACGTTTTTTGTGGTTTTGATTTAGGGGCCGCGAAAACGCAAAGGGCCTGCTCGATTTCCTCTGGAGTACTCCTCAAAGGGTTCCGCAATTGTGAGCGCTGGTATTACTATTAAGCAAGGCTGTCTTTTTTTCTTTCATGAGAAGCATAGATTGAGAAGTACTGATTTAGAAAAGAAAAAGAACATGTTCCGTAGTAGAGACTTGTTTTTTGTACGAAAGGTGAGAATGGCGAAAAAAAAAAGTGCAAAATGCGTCCATCGATGCCACGAGCCGGGCCTATGAAAGGAAGCAGTAATTTTCAGAGTACAAGAAATTTTGTAATTATTTCTGCGCTGATGTAAAAAATGTTGTTGGGTACTATTTCTTTAGAAGAAAACCATTCAGAAATAACGTTAGTGTACTTATCAGCTCTAGCATGTGCACTAATGATTTTCTGAATGCTCAATGCTCAACGCAAAGATCTTCCAGGAGGCCACTGACCGTGCAGAAGAGAAATTTGGGATTTTTTTACTCACAGAATGCCATCTCCAGACTAAGTGTGCAATTGATTTCTTGAGGTGTTTCTGCTTTTTCTTTTAGTGTATTCTGGCGCCTTTGCGCAACTTTTGTAGTGCGCGGAGGAAAATAAGTGACTGTTGAAATAATACGGTCCTGCTAGTTGTTTAAACCGTCCGCATTCAAACCGATTAAGTAATTTCTCGCGATGACCCAAGTTCCACAATTTGATTCACTGCATTAAAGAGGTAGTTATCCAAAGAGTTTTTTTTTGTGGTCTTGTGTGCGTCTTGTTTTAGTTTGATATGAGCGCTGAATTAATTCTAACAAAACAGTTGTGCATTGAACGAGTATTTATTTAAAACAAATGTTTTTTGTTGATGGTAACAGAGCGTTCAGTATAGCAGAAGAGACATGTCAGAATGAAATGTACTCTGAGCGTAAAATTCTGAGCATCGAAGTTGCGACGACAGCTGCGAACCGTCGAAGTTAAAAGGCTTTGGTGTAAGAGTACTTGAAAATTTATGCGCATGATCGTACTCCGTTTTGCGGGGCTGTCTTTGCAACAGTATTACAAAATAATTAATAGAAACATTATGTCAACACGTGCGCGTGCGAACAACATAGAAGGGAGCACCTTGCGTGTCAAAATATGCCGCATCGAAATTTGTTTACCGTCTCACTTTATCGCCAAGTGATGCATCTCAGAATCTGCAGCTGGCGTCGGCGTCCGTGTAGCTCGCTGTCTGACGCATGGTCAATGCATGCGCACGTGGTGAATGTACCATGGACGGCATCTGTTGTGAGTGAGTGAGTGAGTGAGTGAGTGAGTGAGTGAGTGAGTGAGTGAGTGAGTGAGTGAGTGAGTGCGTGAGTGAGTGAGTGAGTGAGTGAGTGAGTGAGTGAGTGAGTGAGTGAGTGAGTGAGTGAGTGAGTGAGTGAGTGAGTGAGTGAGTGAGTGAGTGAGTGAGTGAGTGAGTGTGATATTTCCCGGTAATTCACTACAAGCTGTCGGTAACAGAAGGATTTTTTCGATTACTCATTGTGTACGT
The DNA here is from genome assembly GCF_055824585.1 of Amblyomma mixtum. NCBI lineage: Eukaryota > Metazoa > Arthropoda > Arachnida > Ixodida > Ixodidae > Amblyomma > Amblyomma mixtum. The sequence goes on from NC_143012.1 coordinate 246,433,834, forward strand.
GACGCAAGTGCGTGTTAGGCCGTCGCGGTGGCCCAGTGGTTATGGTGCTCGGCTGCTGACACGAAAGACGCGTGGTCGATCTCGGCCACTGCAGTCGAATTTCGATGGAGGCGAAATTCTAAAGGCTCATGTACTGTGCAATGTCAGTTTACGTTGAAGAATCCCAGGGGGTTGAAATTTCCGGAGTCTTCATTACGGCGTTCCTCATAGCCAAGGTCGCTTTGGGACGTTCCACACCCTTAACCCAAGGCAGCAAGCGTGTGTAAGCACGTACAGTTTCAACGAGACATTGCATGGGAACGGGCGGATAGTTGCGTATTGGTTGCTTACCTGGGCAGCAGGCAGCTTTTGCCTTCCTTGTTCTGCTCTGTCACTTCGAGGGTCACGTGCGCTCTGTCTCCAAACTCCGACACGACGGAGATGTCTGCGCGGACTTCAGTGTTGAAGAACTCTTTGCCAACCACCTTCACGATGCCCAGCACGATTGGATGCAGCCCTGCATATTGACAGGCGGAGAGCACGAGACCAAAAAGGTTGTTTTGCTCAGTGCAAGCCAAAGCTGCGATAAGTCGTGATGATTTAGCTTTTGAAGCCAACCTATCAGCAAAAGGTTCCCCTAAGCCTTAATCATGTTAAAAGAAAAAAAAAAAGTAGCCCAATGTCTCTCTATGCAATAAGCCGGAAGGACATTTAAAGGAAAATACGAAGGAAAACTTTCATATATTCAGGGGATATTTGCAGGTGGTTTTCTAGATGTATAAGAACTTGGCCAAAAGTGAATGGGATGTGCAAAGACGGAAACAGCAAATTCATGTTGAGTGCAACGCTCAAGGCATGCGTGCGGCGATCATCACTGGCTGCGCGCAAACGCGCTTTATAATGTGCACTTCACTCCTAAACAGAAATAAATAAGGGGGTAGGGGTGGGATGTTATCCTCTTTGGATGCGTGATGTGGGTAACTTGCAAATACTTATCTGCTGAAAATATTTAGAAAAATCAAAGCATGTTAGGCAATTATCGTATATGTTTTCATGCATGCTTGAAGATTGTATCCGGTTGCTCATATGAATTCAGCCGCCGCGGTGGCTAGGTGGTTATGGCGCTCGGCTGCTGACCCGAAAGTCGCAGGTTCGATCCCAGCCGCCGGGGCTCGAATTTCGATGGAGGCGAAATTCTAGAGGCCCGTGTACTGTGCGATGTCAGTGAAAGCTAAAGAACAACAGGTGGTCGAAATTTCCGGAGCCCTCCACTACGGCATCCCTCATAGCCTGAGTTGCTTTGGGACGTTAAACCTTAACAAACCAATCATATAAATTCATTTCAACAGCGATGCCATGGAGCTCTTAAAGAATTTTTAGCAAAAATCTACGCCACAAAAAATGGCATGCTGTATGACATTGCCTGGGGGATTGTAAACTTTGAAAACAGAATTTTAAGTTTTAGAAGCACATTTCGAATTAGGATTAATTTTTATATTTTTTTTAGATCACAGTTCCCGAAATAAAATTTAGGCATTTTGGGGACTTTCAATTCGTCTTCCATAAAGTGGCCCGGAGTAGCCAGCACGCTACTCCTGGGCACTTTTTTGGGAAAACTGTGTGAGACATTAAACTGTTTGTTTGCTGTTATTTTGGAGGTTAGTTTGATCAATTCTTGTGTTTAACCATACCGTCATTCTTCGTCCCCCAAAACATCCTGAAATACATTAAGGGGCCTTTCGTTCAGGGCAGGGCATCAGCAGCGAGCAAGGAACACAAGCCCCCTCTGTGTCGAGTGCACGTCCAATATAACTATTTAAGATCTATTAGCAATGTCTTTTATTTTAAGGTATACCTAAAATATTTCCCTTGATGTTCACCAGTGTTTATGGGTCACAATTCAAGAATTGTGGTCTGCACACAACTATTTGGCAATCAATAGTCGCTAGTTAATCTCTTTACACTGTCATTGCTGGCCGCAGAATGTAGCCACTGGCGTTTTCCTACCTTAGCCAGGTGATGCGCGGAGCTTAGACTTAAATGCAACACATGAGAGCATCAGCACTGGTAACATGTGCGGCTATTTGAGTAAATAGCAAGGTTTCTAAAAGTCATGTAGCATTTAAAATTAGGGACTAAGAATGTGCTATGATATCTGTGCAATACATGTGCTATGAAAAATTTCTCCAGAAGCGAGCGTAATATTTCTTCAAAGTTTTTTGCACTGCATGGAAACAGAGGTGTTCTTTACCCTCACAGAGGAAGTAGGAAACCTTTATATGACCAAGATGGGATGGTGTAGCTTCTTTATGGATAGAAAGCCGAACCCGGATCTGCAAAATCAATAAACGTGGTCGATGTGTTATAAAGGCGAAGGAGTGTGATAAACCAGCGAGACTGATGCGCTTATATCAGTATGGCTATGAATGAGAGTAGGAGAAATGGGTAAGAGCAGAAACAGCAGAGAAGAGACCACGTTCTGCCTGCTTGATCACATCTCCTTCTTTTCATCGCCTTGTCGTGGATCCTAAGGTTGTTATTATGCCGTCAGATGTTTAATGGTAGCGTCTGGGTCGAAGGCTTGATTCAGTCTGCAGGGAAATCACCATAGTAGCAGAGAATCCTGATCCGAGCCGGCAGGTTCTTTCATAACGTAGCCAAGGTGATATATTCGCGAGACAGAGAATTTATTAGGAAAGAGGATAGCGGTAAACCGTCTTTACTCCATTGATTCCAGGAGACTCATTATGATTCGGGGACTGCAGGAACGCATCTTTTGGAATCTTAGAAGCGCATATTTAGAACGCAGAAGAGACAGAAAGACCATTGTTTTCCGAAGAGAAAAACATAAAGTAGACAATCCACATGTAGCCATCTTAAAAGTGTTGTAGCAGCTGATGTTCAGGATTACTTTATATTCCTTACAAAGGTCCACAGCCGAGAAGTGCGTGACACTTTCAGTTCTGAACTAACTCTGTGAAGAGAAGTAGCATCACAAACGGCACGCTCATATCTTGGCTGGGATTATGCATTACTTTTAGACGTATTTAGTTCGAATTTGTGCAGCGCTATTTTTTTCTATTCCATTAGTTGATATTAAATATTTTTTGCACGCATATGTTCACAACCCAAGGATACTGCTTCAAAACGGACGTACTTTTCTTGGGTAGAAATGCAAAACAAATATCTTTTTGTTTAGAATTTGACAGGCACTGCAAAAATACAGCGGTGACAATACGGTTGATCTCTATTCTGTCATCACTGAGCAAACACCTATTTTATTGAGTATGAGTTAAGTATATGTTTATTTCAAACAAGCATGTTTACATACATGTTTGAGGTGTACGGGAGTAAAAGCCGCTCAAGAGCAGCTTGACTAGCTCCCATTACCCTACTATTTCCCATTACCCTATTAATATTTCAATATTTGGCCATGGGATCGGAATTTTTTTGCTCAAATTCTCACACAAAATAACATATTGTGCTGTTTTCAACTCCACACAGGATACGAAAAAAGGTGCTCTCCTTTTATCAAACCATTTTTCGCCGAATTTAAACTTCCATCTTCTTTTTGGTTAGCTTCTTCAAGACTTTTATATTCGTTTATTTTTCTGCTGCAGACAAGGCGCATGATACCCATGAAGAAAATTATTTTCATGGAAAATGTTGCCAAAATTGGTGATATTTTTCTTGGTGGTGTTAACAAGGCCACTAGCCACCCAGCCGGATTGACCTGATATTGGCCCTAGCCTCACTACTCATAACGAAAATCCAAAATGCGGCTTTCTGCTAATGTTCCTCAATACTGTGTCCATTTTTGTCCATGACGCTGGTGACGAATGTCTCGTTAATGCTTGCAAGCGAAACGAAAGCGGTGGTTAGTATGCGTTTCTAGTTGCGGCGATTTTCCACAGTCGTTGATGAGTTCAATTTTTAGAGCCATATTTGTGCATAATAACCAGTAAACGCGCATAACCCTTACTGTCGTTAACTGTGGCGGACTAAATCCAAGCAGCGCAGCTTTCAGATAACACATTCCAAGGGCTTTTCTAGGGATAATATTTTTCCCCGCAAAACCAACGAGAGACTGTTTAAAAATAAATTGGAGGGCTCGCTTAAGTTCCGCTTTAAGGCTATGTCGCGATTGAGTTAATGGGTTAATTACAATATATACGGGATTGGCCATTCGGTACTTTGTGTTACTGGGAATCCTGATACCACTGCAGGAGCAGTCCTGGAGAGACTAAGCTATGCGCCACTGCCCTGCCAGGCGGCAGTTTTAAATACAGCCACAGGTTGGGCATGTGAGACCCAGGGTGCTCTTCATGAGCAACCTTTCGCGAACAATGATTAAGTTAACTGCCACCTGCCACGGTGGCCATTATGCGGACAATCATGTGGACAGGCAGTGATAACGTCACAAGGTCACGCGACCTAGGTGGGCGACTTAAGTAGCCCGTCTAGGGTGCCTCTCGGGGATATTTCACTGACGCCAAAACCTCCACTTTCGAAGACGACGCCAAGGTTTCCGCTTAACGGGACCCTTGCGCTATCGCGTGAAAAGCTTTCATGGTTCTACGTACCGATTAAACGGGTTTGCAATGTGTATCGTCATTATTGTTCATTTCACTAACAATTAATAAAAAAATGTGTTAGAATAGACTACTTAAGCTTCTCAGTTCGTTAGCAGCGGCGAGCTAACTTCCCGAGAGCCAACACACCTGTTTCCTGTGGGTATCGGCAGAGAAAATTTCTGCTCGCTCAGTTAAAATGGCTTTGTTCGTGCGCAGCAACTAGAACGATTGCATCAATCTTAAATACGGGCCTCTTTTGAACATCACTCCGCGTTTGTAAGGTGACTTCCCATATCTTCAAAAGCTTCACGCATAGACACACATCGCAGCGGTAAAAAGCCAGCGCTACCTTTCCTGTCGCTGTAGTAGTGCAGCAGGATCTGTCCGCTGGGCCCCGGCGTGACGCGGAAGGAAGGCGCCCTCATGCCGGGGTAGGTGGAGGCCAGGTGGTCGTGCAGGTTGTCCAGGTTGGTCAGGAAGTCGGCCATGTTGGAGCCCAGCACGCGCAGGATGTGGTCGTAGCCGTGCTGCTGGCAAAAGTACAGGAAGTGCTCGCCGAACGCCTCCAGGCAGGTGTCCAGGTCCAGACCTGAGATCACAAGAGAATCATTCGATCCAGGTTTACTTCGCGTAAAAACTGCTGCAACCTTTGACGCAGAGCCTAGACTCAATGTTTATACGTCATGTGTTGACGCGAATGTGGGCCTATGCCTTTAGTATAACGAAGTATTAGCCTACGGTGAAGCGGCCACTTGGGCGACCGATCTGCGCATGCGCAAAACCCTCGCGGCGATTGTTAGAAAAACTCTAAATCGCGTGAACTCAAGCAGTTCCCAACGCAAACGCTCAAAACTGTGCCGCCCCTGCGAACTATTCAAGCGCAGTTGACAGGGACTGATGTACGGGTGACCAAGTGCTCATCGCAAAAAAGTGACGAGTCTGCAAAACCTGCCGATCGCGTCCGCTGGGCAACGACAAGAGTGACGACTGTAGAATAGCAGGCTGCGCGAAATGGAAGCTATTGTGGAGGCTGCAACGTTATTACACCTGCCGGGTTGTACAGACTATTAGTCATCGCGGTCTGCGCATCGCTTCGCCGACAGCGGAGCAAACAAAACTTCTCCAGCTTCTGTACCCGACGTAGGTGTCGACTATTGCGTGCGCTGATTGCTTTCTTTGATGGCCCGTTTTACAAGCGCTCGTGTACTAACGGAAGGAATGTTTACAGGATTTACAGGTGAACATCAACCTCGTCATCGCAAACTTTCTTCAAACTTGTGGCAGTTATTGTCACACCATGATTGAACGACTCCTTATTGATATAACTATCTAGAGAAAGTCGCCTCTAATTCTTTATTTGACACAAAAAGCAAGCGATGTTCTAATGGGATAAATAATTTGCAGACATTTAAAACAGCACATTGACCTGTACTCTACAGTAAAAATGCTGTAAGCGCCGATAATAGAGATCTCTTCTGAGAAAAGCCTAAGGGCCGGTGCAGTTAGGGGAACTAGCTTTACTCTTTTCGCTTGTTGTATCTTTAGCCTGCAGCGTAATCAACATCTAATTTCCACTGTTTTTAGCTAAAGTAATAATCGATGACTGCTTGCATTGAACGAAAAGATCGAGGTTGTTTCCTGTGTGCAACGCCACTGACGAGTGCTGTCGGCTGCCTTTAACAAATCTGGCGGCCACGCAGTTGACCTCGCATAGCATCGGCGCTCCCTGCTCATAGGACGTGATGTTAACAAGCCCTGATTTTAGCTCACTGTACCGAAAACTCTTCCCGAGAACAATTTACAGTTAATAGATCTAGTTCACTCGCGCTGCTGAATCACTGCATGAAACTCCACAGATTGATCAGGCTCACTCGCAACCGCACTAGACCGCATTTAAATATACTATAATGGTTAGGCAAGTGCTCGCGGCTGGACCGTCTTATATTGTGAAGGCATGAAATGTCGTTGTTTGTTTCGATAAAAATAAAAACAAAGGGCAGTTGCGGAAAAACCAAAATATCAGCTCAAATTTTTCGTCATGCAGAAAATACTCCGAAGAGTGTTCTGGCGACGCTTAAGAGACAAGGTTTTCTAGAGCCGGAGAACTGAACTGTCGCGGTGCGACGAACTAGAGAATCGGGAAGTCCTGGCTTCGGTGTTGTTCTAGTGGGGCAGACGAATGCATGACGAAATCTGCCGACATTCCCACCGATCGATGATGTCGGTTTCGCGTCGGTGTAAATTCTAAAAAAACTCACTGATTCGATCCGTCCGTCTTTCTGGAATTCTCCCATTGAGAATGCAGGGGAAGCAGATACTGACCCTGAACTCCGGGTCGGCACGCATAATATGTACCACGGAATTTGGTCTGCTCCCGCAATTCCTGATTTTATGTGACTTTTTGTAATTTTTGTGGCCTATTCCGATCGCGTCGTGTAAGAAAAGATGCCTTTGTTAGTCAGCGTTCTTTTCGTAGACTTCCACTGCAATACAGCAACACCAGCGCTAACGTAGCCTGTCTAGCGCAATGCGGGGCAAGTTTCTCTGTTGCGCTGCCGTACTGTCCTTTAACCTTAGAGCTCCCACGTGGTAGCGCCAAATCCACGCGCAACGCGTGGATTTAAAAAAAAATGTTTATATTTTAATGCTCAGAGTCCCCTGATGAAGTGCACTGCTAGAGTTTACTGTTGTCCGTTGTCCGTTTCAACAGTATTGTAGTTGCAGCTATAGAGCGTGCACACTTTTCAGGAATAGTATTTGTAAAAGAAACGTCTATGAAGGAAAGCAAATATGAAAAAAGAAGCAGTTCGGTCAGTGTTTCGTTTCTAGGGGGAAAAGAAGGCACATTACTCACCGAGCACCTCGCAAGCAGCGGCAACCAGCTTCAGGGTCATGTCGTCCGTGTACACCTTGTGCATCAGGAAGGAGGCCCCGTGCATAGCAATGCCGGACTTCTCCCTGGGCGGCAATGATTGTCCAAATAAAGAGCTTCTGAATGGAAAGTAGCACGGAAAGAATATAAAGGCCAGCAACATGACCATCTATTTCTTCTTCGATTTCAACGCTTCGCTGCTTTCCTGCAATGCTGCGAGAGCCCAATATGCCCGATGCTGTGCAGCATCAAGCATGTAGTCTTTGTTTTCATGTTTACTTGAAATGTACTGTGGCGTCTCTCAGAAGGCTAGGAGACAATTGGTCTGTGAATAAATAAATTAACGCCTAGTTTTGAGAATTGCTGCCGAATGGTTGCAATTGGAGTAGATATGAACATATTTGCTTGGAAATAGTTAATAATTTTAACTATATGGTCCACAAAGCACACGCCTTCATGGAAAACTTATCCCTCCTCCAGTAACTGCCTTGGATGTAACAAACCGTCCTCTCTATTTCTCACAAAAATTTCGTTCGTCATTCATTTTTTTTTTGGTGAGCACAAAGAAACTGGAAAGCAGAGAAGACAAGCCAAACTAAAAGCAGATGCCCATCATACACCGGAAAACATTCCTTGATTTGCGTTTTCAGCGGCTAAAGATAGCAGTAATGAATACGCGGTGCGTTTTTAGAATAAAATAATATATTGCCGAAAAATGCTCCGGAAAATAGAGCAAGCAACAGTAATCATAAGAGAAACACTTACAGAAGCATCTTCCATGTGTCGGCCCCAAACTTTTTTGTCACCAGGTCCTCCAATGCACAGTGGATGAATCCGTACTGGGAGCAAAAAGAATAAGGAGCACTGAGGTTAGTGTTTGAGTTTCGTGATGTTTCCGTCGAAACAATTGCTGACATAAAAGTGAAAAGTATTAGTTGACTTTGATATACTCCGACAAGAAAGCCAGATGTTTTAGGTCCTTCATGTTTTAGCTTGGTGTTGTGAAGAAATCGCTTCTCCTGACCAAACGCTAGTGCAACGAATGATTCTGTTTGGCAAACTAAGCACACCTTGAGTTACTCATTTCTTGACATGCGGTGCGAATGCTACTTACGAATCTACAAAAAATACTGCGCGCTGAAAGTTGTTCTGTGCCAGGTCACATCGATATCTTTGGTCAGTCCAGGAAAGACCCAAGAGCTCAGGACTTTGAAGAAAAAGAACTCATGCTCACATCTTGTTTCGTCCTTGTGCTCTGCGCAATGAAGCGCAGTTGTGAAATGTGTAACTGGATATAAGAATTAGCAGTAAATACATATATGGTGCTATTGAATAATGGCCATATAGTTACAAGTGCACGAAGAAGTCATGGCAACCACTCAATTTCAATATTTCTTTGTGTAATGAATAGAATTAATCACAGTAATTGCAATGGCTGATTCGCTCCAAGAGGGGTGTCTTTATTATGAGTTCGGGAAGACAAAAAGTGCAAGAATAATTTCAAGGATTTCTAGCCAGGGTTTAAAGGATATTAAGGCTCAAACGAGTGACAACGCATACAGCACAAAGATGGGTGTGAGCGTACAATGGGCGTTCTAATGACAATCTTATCCTGGAGTAGCGCAGGTGATGTGGTAGTCACGTAGGTTAAAGCGCGTTCCACATGTGGCTGAGAAAACCCCGGTGCTAGTGCGGTCACCACTTGTCACTGGCGTAAAAGTATATATCATTATAGCTGAATAAAAGGTTACACGACAAAAAATTAAGCCAGCAATAGCTTTGCAAAGTAGTCAGCCCGTTCTCTTTAAGCCACTCTTCAGCTGAGTTTCGAAGACTTAATAGTTTATTTATTGTGCATTCCACAGGTACAGGGCGACGAACGGGACAAAGAAGACGGACCCAAAGGGCGCAACACAGCTAAGCTCTTTGTAATCCTCTGCTTTACAGCTTCGAAACAAACATAGAAAGGCTGTTACATATTGTGTTCAATGTCGACGTTGGAGGTTTTGCAGTAAAAAAAAAAAAAAAAAGGTTGCCGTATTTCGCTACAGGAGGAATGCCTGAGAAAATGAGATTAATGGCGTCTGATTGAATTCCCAGTATGTTTAATATCGTTGAAATGCTATTGTTCCTGAGCTTCCGCGGATAAAAGGCATGTTAAGGAGACCAGTGGCACATTTGTTGTTGCTGTTGATATTGAAAAAGAGTTTTACTTTCATAAGCTTAAAAAAAACGCAAACTAAAACATAAGCATAACTACTGTGAGTAATCTGGCTTCCTTAGTCGCTCATATAGGATACATAGTTTTAGAAACAGAAAAATAAATGCACACATTTACAGTGCATTTTATTTTCTTGGTGGCGCACAGAATAAATACGTAAGCAAAAAAATTTTTTTAGAGCATTAACGCGCCAGGCCTTGCATTTCAGTGCTCGTTTTCAGCATGAAAATGGTTGTGTTGAGGAATAATGCTATGCTCTAAACACATTATTATGAGAGAAATTCAGGTAAATCGTTTAAGGAGTGACATCTGCAACAGCGATGAATGCCCAATGAAGAAATGAGCAGCGTCAACTTATCTTAAGGAGAGATATGCTAAGCAGTCGCGAAAGAAAATAAGAAACAAAGAAATATGTCCAGAAAATTTGTGTCGTAACTCATCACTTGAATGCAGGGCTTTTATTTCTCGTGTGGTCCACTTTTCAGCTGTCATATACGAGTACTCATATGTGGAGTGTTAGTACGTTGGCTTTAATATTCCGGGAAATTCGCGAGCGCGGATGTGAAAACTGACAGCGAAGCGAATGTAGAAAGCACTTTTCTTGCTCAAACCTGAACCCACGATTGCTACTACTGTAGCCGCAAGTGTAGTCGAGAGAGGCGGCAGCGTGGGAAGTGAAAAGAGTATTGGCGTTGGCAAATTAGGCATTTCACAGGCATGAAAGCAATATTCTCAATGACTGCAACGCATTGATTCATTTTGCAACAATTTTTAGCGCTACCACTCGAAGACAAAGTTGGCGGGACACGACGTCAGACGGTCCAAGGAAGAACTAAATGACAAAACTTTTGCACGCTTGCAAATATTGCCGAAGCACTTTACGCTGTTCACGTATTAGATTTCTAAAAAAAAACACTCTAATAGCTGCAGAGATGTAAAGGATGGCAAATATGTCCAGCCCACACACTGAGGTTGTTTTCGAAGCAGCGTGGATGACTTTCTGACCCCGTCAGTGCGTGGGTGCCGCGTAGCGAGGTCTCGTCCTGTCCCCGGCCGAAGCCATTTGACGATAGCGTCATTGATGGATGGAGATGGATGCCCGGTCGAGTGGGCCTTCCGGTGTGGCAGCCATGATACGAGAGCCTCGACCGTTTGGTCGGACACTACCGAATGAGTTTACCCATGACACCCACTGGCTCGTTCGTCTTAAAGCCGTTACGGTCTCTCCGCGGGTAACGTGGTTTCTCATTGCCTCATGAGCAGTGAGTGAATTCTAGCCTGATGCTTTCTTCGTCTTCTTAGTCGAGCGAACATCCATGCAACTTCTTGTCCATGTGATAAGGGGTGGTACTTATCATTCGAGAAAAACGGCTCATTAGGGTGTTTTCATAAAGAACCGGGTGTAAAATTGTGATGAACTACACACTCGTTAAGAAAACCACCCTGTCATCAATTCTATGGATTAAAGTTTCCAGAGCTCTGCCGCGGTGGCTCAGTGGTTACGGCGCTCGGCTGCTGACCCGAAAGACTCGGGTTCGATCGCGGCCGCGGCGGCCGAATTCCGATGGAGGCGAAATTTTAGAGGCTCGTGTGCTATGCGATGTCAGTGCACGTTAAAGAACCCCAAGTGGTCGAAATTTCCAGAGCCCTTCACTACGGCGTCCCTCATAGCCTGAGTTGCTTCAGGACGTTAAACCCGCAATAAGCCAAAAACCAAACCAAAGTTTCCAGAATTCACTTTAAAGCCTTCCAGGGGGATGAGGTGATTGCTGGAGTATTAAACGGATCAAGAATGTCAGGGTATTGCACGCGCGTTTCCTTTCAGAGGCCTTTGCCACTATAATGTTTGTACAACAAGTACAAAACTAGATGACTTAGCGGCATCGAGAAGAGTTGTTACATCCACTATGGAGGGGGATAGTATGAAAGGGCATGCTGAGAAGAGTGGCAACGTATGCTGCAACATAAGAGTAGTGTTCAGGGAACCAAACGGTTGCGTGACGTGAAGGTAAGTGGGTCTTCCACTGTGCACACAAGAGCCAGCGAGCATAGCGAAATTGCAATCCACGTCGTGTCGAGAGCAAGCAAACGTTTTGCATGCTAAGTGCAGTTGCGTGCTTCGTTTCTCACGAAGAACCTCAGAGTCTCCTTCAAGCAAGAGCAGAACAGTTAAGAGGAATGAAACTCACATTGCTCTAGATGTAAACAGTTAACTCTTCGCCTCTCTGGCAAGGAGGTGAGGCCGTTAAGTAGCACTGCGATGAAGTTTATTCGTAGCTCTATTGGTGCAGACTACTTTTCTTGTATTTTCCTATAATTTTTGTTACAATATACGCCATATAGTTTTCTTATTTCACGATTTGTTTCGAATAAAATTAACGTGCACTGGGGCTGGTATTACAAACGCGGTGTACGACTTTTCCCATTTAGTGTCCTGAGTTTTGAGCGACAACACTGCGCTTTCTAAAATTTGATTATGTCTAAAGCACGCTCCGCACTGTGCTAATATCAGCTTTTAGCTTGTACAGTACGGTCCATTGCTAAAGGGAACATGCGATCGCGTGCCCTCCGCGCTACACGAAGCCCTGCTGCCTAGGTGCGGCGAGAATAGGCGGCATCGCGCGTATGCGCGGTATGACCAGCCGTTATGCTTACTGCGCATGCCTCTTGTGCCGACAATTCCCACAAATTCTCGGCGGCAGCACTCCGCGAAGCGCGGTAGCCACGCGATCGCATGTTCCCTTTAACAGTGGACCATACTGTACACATGAGCAGAATTTGCTTGCGCGATGACGAGGGATGCAAAACTCTCTTTGTGTCGCGGTCGTGAGAAGTTTTTATGAGTTTTCATAGATGGTTCCTGCCGTAGTAAAATCACAGAACGCTCTTAAATGCGTCACGTCAAGTTTTCTATTCTACAGTAAATGCGTCTGCCACAAGAATGTGACAATATGCGCGAGCGCAGATAACTTCGCAAAGAAATCACAGCCAAAGGAGCTCTTGTAAAAAGCAAACGGCTCTCGCGGCGTAGAGATTTGGCGGCGAAACCATTGTTGCTGGCCAGGGACATTAGTGCACAGCAATGGGGCTGGCGTAAAAGCATCTCTTTGGTCCTTCCTTTGCTTTTTTTGCGAGGTCTCATGATGACAAAAGAGAAGCACTGAGCTGTTTTGCAGCCTTTGGCTCCGTGCCCTGTATACAGGGCAGAGACGAACGCCGCGATGGTGTCCTACTGGCTGCCGCTCAGACCGACAATCTTGACGGGGCGTTTTACTTGTAATCTTTATAGATCGCTGTTATTCAACGGCGGCTTTCATTTTCGCTCTTTTTCTTCGACATCGCATTGCTAACGACTTTCTGAGTTGCTGTCTAGTTTCGCGACTCTCTACTGAGGCCAGCGCCAAAATTCCGTTTTTGTTAAGACTTCGCCCGCTATAGGCTTGCATTTTGTCAGCTTTTTGTTAGGAATTCATTATGGTTTAGTGTCATTTTAGGTTATATTCCGACGCAAAATTTCGAAATATGGCTGTTAACAAAATTGTTAGCCGTTGCACTTAAAGAGTAGTTTTGCTTAAAACCAAGTAATTTGGCAGAAAGTATTTATTTATTTATTTATTTATTTATTTATTTATTTATTTATTTATTTATTTATTTATTTATTTATTTATTTATTTATTTATTTATTTATTTATTTATTTATTTATGTACAGAATACTGCAGACCGAATCGGTCCAAGCAGGAGAGGGTACATACATTTGTTAGTAAATACAATGCCTTAGGATCAGCAACAATGGTGAAGTTAGAAATCACGACAAGAAAATATAATAACAAAAATGAACAACGTTACAATATAATAACAAAAATGAACAACGTTACAAAGCAAATACACTATGTGAATGTACATGCCCAAAACACAGGCACATAGACAACGAAGCACACTATGCACTGTTCATCATTTCCAACCATACACTGAGATATGAAGGTTCTCAAATGGTTGAAGGCAGGAGAGGTGAATCATGAGGCAGAGAATTCCATTCAGATATTGTTTTTGGAAAGAATGAATATTTGTAGAGGTTCGTGCGGGCAAATATTGGCCTGATGCTGTGACTATGTTTATGTCTCGAAGGTCTGGTTGTGTCCCTTTCGAAGTAGTCCTGTGGCTGAATGCCTAGCTTCTGAAGATACAAAGAGTGAAAAAAACGCAGTCGGGCAGCCTTTCTTCTTCCAGCTAATGGCTCAAGGGCTGCCTGATGTAACATGATGGATGGAGAGTCCCTTCGCTTATACCGGTTATATATGAACCTTACTGCTAATCTCTGGATTTTTTCTAATTTTTCTATGTTGGCTGTGGTGTGTGGGTCCCATACTATGCTGGCGTATTCAAGAGTAGGTCTAACAATTGATTTGTACGCTTGAAGTCTAAGTATGATTGAAGAATTGCCTAATTTATGTTTTAAAAAGCCTAGCTTTTTTCTTGCAGAGGAACAGATGTTACAGATATGGGATGACCTTTTAAGATCAGATGTTAAAGTCACGCCCAGGTATCTATATTCTTCCACTTGACTAATTCTGTTGTCTCCAATGGCATACGTAAATTTCATTTTGTTGATCTTATTCGTAGCACATAAATAAACGGTTTTGTCATAATTAATTGTCATGTCCCACTTGTGACACCAGTCTGCAAGAAGCTGCAAGTTCGAATTTAGGACAAGTTGATCGGATACAGAATACAGTTGAATACAGAATACAGGATACAGTTGATCGGATACTTTTGAAAATAATGCAGTCATCGGCGAATAATCTGGCCGACGTGCTTAGTTCCAGAACGCCTAACAGGTCGTTAATATAAATATTAAATAAAACAGGCCCCAAGACGGAGCCCTGAGGAACACCTGAATGAACATCTAGGAAGCGGGAGCAGTTGCCATCAATTTCCACATATTGTTTTCTATATTTTGTAAATATGACATAACCCAAGCGATCATATGGGAAGAGATACCTATTTCTTTCATTTTAGTGATTAATTTAGAGTGAGGAACCCTATGAAACGCCTTGGAGAAATCCATAAAAATTATATCGACCTGACCGCCACTGTTGAGAGTTCTTGTTAGGTTATGTACGGTATCAATTAGTTGTGTAGTAGTGGAAAAACGGTGCCGGAAGCCATGTTGCCTGTTGCTAATTATTTCATTCGTGTCTAAAAAACTGTTCAAGTATTTGAGTATGATATGCTCGATTAATTTGCAAGGAATAGATGTGAGAGATATTGGGCGGTAATTATTGTTTTCCGATGGATTTCCTTTCTTTAATATGGGTACAACACGCGCAACACGCCAGTCATGGGGTACGACACTTGACTCTACAGATTTTTGGAAGATTACGACGAGGAATCTAGCCAGAATTTCTGCACACCTTTTTAAGAATGCTGCGGGAATATTACCAGGACCTGCTGATTTTTTTGGATCCAATCGCAAAAGAAGTTCGGTAACACCTTCCAAAGAGATAGTAATGTTGCTTGCGCCTTCGCTAACTGACGCGTTATCAATCCTCACATCAGGTCTTGAAAAAACGCTCTGAAAATAAAGGTTGAACCTGTCTGCCATTTCCTTTTTGTCTGTGACAACTACCCTGTCAACCGTTACTTGCTCTAACTTTTTATTTTCCTTATTCGACAGGTACTGCCAGAATTTCCGAGGATTTTCCGTTGCAAAACGACCAAGTGTCTCGGAAAAATACCTGTCTCTTGCTTTTTGCAATCCATATATGAGGGAGGCGGTTAATTCTGTGATTACTGACGCATTTTTATTCTTTTTCTTCCTGCAGCGCTTAATTTTTCGTTTTAATTGTATTAGATCTCGGGTTAACCAAGGGTTTGTCCTCCCTAGTTTCTTTATTTTTTCCGGTACAAAGTATCGTATGCAGTAATCGCAGAGGTATTTAAACCTCGCTCACAAAGCATTTACGTCGTCCTCACAAAACGATGAGAGGGCATCTTCCAGATAATGCATAATACGTGGGTTGTCTGCCGCGTCAAAATGCTTCACAGTATGTGATTTTGGCATGCACTTTCCCATTTGACGTGGCAGCATGCAGGTAAAATAGACTAGTTTGTGATCAGAAATGCCCTCATAAACTTCAGTAATGCAATTTTTTATGCCTGCGGAACATAAAATGAGGTCTAGAATTGATGAAGCTGAACTAGTTACGCGTGTAGGAGAGTGTACAGTCTGGACTAGATTATACGCCAACAATGTATCAAGTAATACTTCTGAACTACTTGAATCGGGGGGACTAAACTTCATGGTGCCCCAATCAATGTGGGGAAGATTAAAGTCACCTGCAATTATAATATTCTGATTTAAATACTTTTCTAGGTGATCGTATAATTCCAGTAGATAATCTGGTCCCGCCCCAGGAGGCCTATAGATTCAACAATAGTTATTTGGTTGCCTGAGAACATCAGCCTACACGAAACGCTTTCATGATAAGTGGAAACATCGGGCAAAAGGATAGAAGACAATCCAGCTTTCACGAGAATCGCAATTCCACCACCCCTCGTGGCCTAGTAGTGGCCTAGTAGCCTAGTAGTCTTGGAGTTTTTAGCGGGTTAGCTTGGGGTAAAGAGTTCTGTTTTTTATAGGCACTATTAGCTTGCTTGAGGACAATTAACATCGATAAGTTTCAATTAAGGCGCTCTTTTTTCTGATGCTGGTTAGAGCACCACTAAAAGACACCATTTTGCGCACTTAAAAGTGAAAAACAATAAAAAGAGTTTCATGATTTGGTTCAAATCTCTAGAAAAGTAGTTTAACCGTATTGTTACTAGTGCACCCTTTGTCGCGTAATGTGCAGAGGGTTTTGCATTCTTTCATTTTTTTGCAATTTTTTTGCATTTTTTGTAGGGTAGCAAACCGATTATTATTCCGGTTAATCTCCATGCCTTTCCTCTTCTACCTGCTCTTCCTCCTCATGACGCTACTGTACATCGTCGTGCTCGCATGAAGTGTCTCCTGAAGGGCCATGCCTGTAGGCACTGGGAATACAGCCTGCGTGCATTTAATAGAAAAGGATATCGGCCCAATACCTATTCTTAGTGTAGCTGATTTTTCGAGTACTTGCAAAAGATTTTATTCGCAATCAAATGATTCTGCTGCTGTTATTAGCCTAAGTTTTATTCACAAAAAAATATATGCCATTAATGCATGAAGTTGGGCTAGTTGGTTTTGCATTCGAATTCAGTGCACAAGACGGGAGGAGAACAAGAGGAATGAGAACAAGAGCACTCGGCAGACCTGATGCTCAATCACTATCACAGCCTACCTGCGAGAAAAATTCAGGAATTAATGAACAATGTTTCTGAGTGAATCTTATCAGTTAAACATGACTAAACCTTTCATAGATTTTGTTTAGTTGACCAGTGCGTTTACACTAATTACTAAACAAATTATGGCTGGATTAGTCTATGTACAGAAACCACGTTCCGAGTTTTGCACCGGTCAGTATTATTTCTTGTAGTTATGACTGTCTCTATTGCAAAAGCTGATATGTTGGAAGTGAACCTATAAAGAGCAGAATTGAAACGACACAGATAGGGCTGTGACTGCAAAAATCATTACGAGCAGAGCTCGATGGCCTAGAAAATGCATATACATATATAGATGATAGCTGGACTGGTCGGTTGTGAGAAGTATGAGGTTTTATGAGGCCCAGGAGCGACTGTCCTGCCCAGCTGTGTTGTTTTGTGGTATATTTCACTGGTATGTCTCATACCAGGCTTCTTTAACGCATGGGACCTACACGTCAGGTTTGAGAAGGTTCACAACCTTTGCATTTTCTTTAGCACTGATTTCTTGCTGAAAAGGCATCATGAGGGTCGTGTAGTTCTGCATAACCTAATGAGCACCCCACTGAAGACGGCGAGAATTGATGGGAATGTTTCAATTTTTATCCGCATAATAAGGAAATGATCTGGAACTTATTCGGTGAGCAAAAATTGTGTCTGCACGTGTAGGGGCTCCAAATCACACAGGATGGAGGATCCACTGGAACGTGTACGCTTACATATCAGGAGTTGCTTTGGGACAAGATCATACGTACATATTGAAAGTCGCTTTCCTAGCAGCCTTCAACGTTACATTTTCAGGAACTTTGTCGAGTAGAGGAGTGGAAGAGAATGCCTGAAAATTTCTCTAGGTACTAATCACAGGTTTGCAAAGTCACAAGAATTCATATTTGTGCACAGATTGGAAACCGCTTAAAAGCAGCCGAGTGCTTCATGAACATGTCTTTACTCAAATCATCTGACTGCGTCTTTTCACAAAAGTGCTCACAGCAGTGCAGCACTTTCGATGTTACAGAGTGCGAAAAACTTGCCAATTATAATTAGATTGGTGCTAAGTGCAGATGCCGCTATTTAATGCAGGGCTCATAACACGGGCACTGTGGAGGTGACTACGTAAAGCCTTAGCGCAGATATCTTCTGAGTCTGTTCTGTAAAGATTGTATTGATTTTGATTGATTGATTTTTTAAAGCTTGACTGCAAATTACTGTACAACTATGGGCTCGGCAGTGATAAGGCACCGCTGTTGCTGGCTGATGCTCTGACTGGGACTGTTGTCGCTCTGGTAGCGAGTAAAGCCGGCTCAGCAACTAACGAACAGGAGGCCCTAAGAGAGCGGTGACAGTACAGCCATTTCCAGGGTTAGAACTCACTAGGCGCGGTAAGGGAACGATCAGCGATCCGAACCAGAGAGTTCGCGCGTCGACAGGTTAAGAGCTCGCAAATCGATTCTCCCGGTGAATTACGGTTAGTGCTGAGTCAGAGATAGCAGGGAGCAGGTGAGCACGGCGGACGCTGAGGTTATTTTCGGATCCGGTCAACTAAGACGAGCCGCGCAGCTCAGCTTAGAACAGAGTGCAGAAAAAAAGGAGAAACAATGTAGGAGCAAAAGAACGCTACGCTAACCGGGCAAAACCCACGTTGCGACTGTTTGCTTGCGCCAGTTTTTCTACTTCGTAGCAACAACGTCATAACCTGGCCTGGTATTAGACTGCCTTCGTTCGTCCATAAGTCAGCCCTCTGCTCAGGCTCGGTTGACGACGCAGTGAAAACGTCAGATGGGCTACAGTGTACAAACACAAGGTGGCTGTCTGCTCGGAGGCACAAAACTTTTAGTGTTTTTTTTTCTTCACAGTCGTAGTGAACGTTGGTGCTCGGTTCTGTTGCTAGAAACAATTTTGCTATCATCGCAGCACTGACGTTTCTCCCACCAGAATGCCGCGCTAAACCGCATCGTTACCTTTATATTTCAATTCTCCGTTGTTTCATTCATGACAGGCAGCTGTTTTTTAGGGAAGGTAGTAAGAATTTTTGTCTTCTATCATTCTTAGGAAGTTTGCTCGTGCTTCTTTTTCTTTCTTCATCTTGTCCTCATCTCGCAACTATCGCTCATTGAATTCACAAAGAATCAGCAAGTAAAACAAGGTTTAGCAGCTCTTGAGCAATTTGAGTATTCATGTGAAAGTGAAAGCATTATCGCATATTCAGTCAACTAAGAAAAGGAACTTCTGAGCAGCTCATTACGCTTCATGGAGGCATAGACGCATAAATAATAAATATTGATAAAAATCAGCGCCATTAATGATCGGTACAGGTGTTTGTAGTCAGCAGGCATATGGTAAATTCCTCCACAACTGTTTTGGACGCGCGTTTTACTCGCGTACGCCATAAACCATACGGGAATAGACTGTCAGGCCGGAATGAAATGTTAACAGCGTATATAAACAAAACAGAACAAATTTTATTGATATCTGTAGCTGCAGTATACGACTCTTGCGATTTGTGTTCGTGTGTGAAGGAGGCAGCGAAGTAATTATTTTTTGGCCATTTAGAAGTTAATGTCTCGACAGACCGTAGAACAATAAGGCATATTAGTAGTCGTGTTTCATTTTGGGTCGCTACTATATACCTGATCTTCCTTTGGTCCTTTTTTATTCACCTTAATTTCTAGCACAGTATGAGATACCACACCTTCGCTTTCGTCCTAACCTACTTCAACTCAGCACTTTTAGCTTCTTAACGCTCTTTGCCTCTCCCTAAAACAGAAGAACAGGTCTCACTGAATGTTCCTGTAGAAAAAATTCAGGGGGGCTCTTTTTTGACCTAAAGTGCGGTGGTGGTGGTGAAAAACATTTATGGGCAATTAAATTTTTTACAGAAAGGTGATTGGGGTAGGACCCTATTGGCCCTTTCCCCTCACAGTACTAGGTGGAGCCCCTATTCCGGGGCCCCATTGGCAAGCAACGCCGCCCGCGTCCGTTGAACCAAGGCCTTTTGGCTCTTTAGATCTTGACAGCCGAGCAGGGCCGCCTCCCAGTCCTCTCTGGTGGGGTTGGGGTTGGGGGAGATAGATGGGTTAGATTGACACGCCCAAACCATGTGGAAGGTGTCAGACACCTCCCCACAGAACTGGCACGTGCCATCAAAGGATGTATTGAAATGTTTAAGCACCGCCGGGCACAGTACAGTGTTAGTGAGAATTTTGATGAGGAGGCGCTCGTCAGCGCGATCCAGACCCTTACAAGGGGCCGGGTAGCGCCGGTGCTACTCCTTGTAGTAATCGGTGATTTGTTTGAATGTAATGGCCAGATTGTCTGATTGAGAGTACCCTTCCAAGGACAGGGAGATAGCCCGGGGAGAGAGTGCGCGGGCGGCCTGATCGGCCTGTTCGTTTCCCTGGAGTCCCTGGGGACCGGGGGCCCAAATCAGGTTGCGTGGAGTTGGATCTTCAGATCGACAGCTATATTCCACTATGCGCCAGGCAAGCGGGGGAGCCCAGCCCAACTCGTAGTTCCGACAGGCCCCTCGCGAGTCGGTGATGATGTGTTTTGACTTGGGATTCGTGAGAGCCAGAGCAATGGCAATCTCCTCCGCGTGTGTTGCGCTGTAGGCTTTGAAAGTGAGCCCGTTAACTGTGTTTGTGTTGTGCACGACTGCGGCCGTGTACCACCCCCCGTGGTGTGGGCCGGCAACGTCTACGTAATACACATGTTCTTGGTTACCATAGTATCGCGCCAACGCTTCCGCGCGCGCCTGGCGACGACCGCTATGGTCTTCTCTGAACATGTTGCGGGGAAGGGGTCGGACCCGGAGGGCGCGTCTCCAGGGTTCTGGCACTCTCTCCCTTTCCTCAATGTGGCAGTCGTGTTTGATGTGTAGCCGGTCCAAGAGGCGGCGACCGGACGTGGTCTGTGCAAGACGCGTGTATTGGTTGACTAAGTGGGCTTCTCGAAGCTCCCGGAATGTGTTCACCACGCCCAAGGCCAGAAGTCTCTGGTTGGGCGTGGTGACCGGGAGATCGAGAGCCCGCTTGATGACTTTCCGCAGGATGACCTCCAGTTGGTCATCATCGTGTTTGCGCAGGTGCAAGTAGGGAGTTGAGTAGAGGATTCTACTCGTTACGAAAGCATGGGCAAGCCGCAGTGCATCCTTGCTTCGTAATCTGCCCCGCTTGTTGGAGACCTGGCGGACCATTCGGCCCACCTGGTCTCCCACCGTGCGAAGTTTGGCTAGGGTGGTGTCGACTCTGCGTTGGTGGTGTATGAAGAGGCCAAGGACGCGGATCTCCTTGGCCGCCCGGATCGGTTCCGAGGGGAGACTGATGCGAAGCGGTGTTGTGTCCCGAGGGGAGGGACGTAAGTGCACAAATTGTGTTTTAGCTGGGGCGCACTGGAGTCCGCAGTAGGCCGCGTAGTCGTCGACTAGGGTCGCCGCTGCTTGCATGTGAGGCGAAAGCCTTAAGCGCGATGTTGCTGCTTGTGTCACTCAGGTGTGGTTAAGATGTTAAGCTTCGCCTCTAAGTGTGGAGCGCGACAGCGTCTTGCAAAGCTGTGAGGGAGTCCATAGAACGCCATCGCCCGTTCGGCTCTTCGCCTTGCTCGTTGGTAAATAGTTTTTTTAGTAAAGGAAATGTATCTTTCTGGCATATTTTGGTGGACACCTGAACTTCGCCGTAAGTGAAGGGAGGAAGATGGGAGTGAACGAAGACATCGTATTACTAGACGCGCCTTTGTTCATTGGAAACCATTGAGCTGACATGGCGAAGTAGTTAGCGTGCTCGTCTCGCACTTTGGAGACCCTGGTTCGATTCTCTTACTCGACCAATTTCCTACTCGGTTTTCTTTGTTTATCTGGTCTGACTATAAAGGTTAATTCACTAATGAACTAAACTCAGTCCCACTTACTTGGAGCATCACTATAGCATCCCTTTATTTGGTTGCATGTTTGCATGGCAAGTACAATTGGCCCCGTTTGAATTTCGCTCTCTATGACGTCACGACCACCACCAATTGAAAAGCGTGACAGTTCTGTCGACAACTCCTGCTTACAATAAAAGCTTCCGCCTTAATACACTGCTAGGCTTTCTGTCTGTATTTAATCTCAAACTTTGGAGTGCGCTAATTTTTTCAACGCCTACGAGCAGTCTTCGGTTTTCAAATTCTGGGGTGATCTTGTTTTTGTTTTTTTTCCGCATCTCCGCGAATGTGCGCGGACGCACTATGTAGGCACGATGTTGAAAAAGAACGTTCGGAACCACTTCTCTAATCATGTTGTGAATTTTGTATGATTCGAGGGATTTATCGTGTACTTTTTGCGAAGTTCTGATATAGCAACTAAACTATATTGCAGCTTTATTCTGCCGGACAGTTTAAAAGAAAGGACTAGTACGAGTTCCCTTTAAAAAATTTATCTTCCTGCCATCATTTTACTATGCCTTAGCATACAGGCGCAGAATACTGCGCCTTTTTTCGTGCAAATGTTGCAGCTTTGTTGCAGCGGATATTATGAAAACGAACACAATTTACAGCTAGAAAACCCGTCGTATTTCAGGACGTCGAAGCATGAAAGCAGTCTCTTTCAGATAGTGGATTTTAGACGCATATTGGGCCCCAGAAATTTTGGCTGGGTTGAGTTGTAACATGTGGTAGTTCCACTGGGAGCTTTTATGCGAAGCATATTACTAGAGCTACACTACAGCCCGTCGAGCGCGGCAGTGGAGCTACCATTGACCTTTAGCGTGACCACGTGACACCACGTGACAACATGACGTCACAGCAGAGGAGAGATGGGCTGCCGGCTCGCGCGGTCGGCCGCGGCGGTGGAGGCTCCACATCAGAGGCGCTGCAGCTGACCACGTGACGCTACAGCAGCGGTATAAAGCTGAGCTTGCCTCGCTGTCCTTTTCTTTCGCCCTCTCCTCTTAACTTTTAACTCCCGTCTATCTGCACGTGGCAGCGGTGGTGGCTCGGCTGGAGCCAGTTGGCAGGCCCGTGCAATTTCCTTTTCATTCTTCTCTCAGTCGCAACAACACAACAACAACAGCTCTCCTGGCACTCTCAGCTTTATACCGCTTGCCTCGCTCTCCTGGCATCCAGGAGGCTACACCTGAACAGCTAGAGCGGAGCAGGCGGGTACGGTAGCGAGACTTGACGTCGCACTGGGTACCACCAGACGTCAGCGACTTCGGCTGGCTGCGAGGCTGGAGAGTCCTCCCAACGGGGGTCCGCATCGCCGCGTGGGGCATCGCTCCTTCTTCTCGGTGTCCCCAGTGCGGTGCGACAGAGACCCTCGAACACGCGCTTTTTGAGTGCGTCGTAGCGCGCACTTTTTGGAGGCTGATGTCGCGCATGTTTTTTGTTAGCCTCGACTCGCAGACCAGGCCGCGCCACCCCTTTGTGCGGCTCTTGCTGTGTGTCGGTGCCTTTGTTTTGTGGCGCCAGAGAGGCGTCGCTTCCTTGCAGGGCCGGCCTCAACGCGCCATGTTCCCCATGCTGCAGAGGGTTCGGGCGCGCCTGTTTCAACAGGCGTGTTTAGATCATGTGACCCTCCCAGAAGACGAGTTCCTGCGGCGGTGGAGCACCCGCTTCATCGCCGCCAGCGGGGGCCGCGTGACGGTGCGGCTCCTGCCGTATTGAGTGTGTGGTGCGCGGTGTCGGTGCGCGTTCATCGTATTTAGTGGGCGTGCTTCCCCCCGCGATGCCTGGACATTATGGACCCTTTGAACATTCTGTGCTGTGAATGATTTTGTGTGAACGGTGACAGCAGTCGCCGCCGTGTTCTTGTTTCATAGCTTGTTTGTACCGAGCGACACTAGTCGCTGCCTTGTTGTTTTAGTCTTTGTGAGGGACTATGGTCCCTTTGTATGAATAATCAGTCCAATAAACTTCTCTTTGAGGCACTAAGATAGTATCTGTTCTCGCTTTGGCAAGCGCGGCTTCGGCCGCTTGTCTTTTTGAGCAGCGTCCGCTCCGGCGGAGGCAGTTGTTGCGTCTTTTCTTTCCTTTTTCTCTTTCTTCTGCTCTTTTAACTCTCCTCTATCTGCACGTCGCAGCGGTGGTGGCTTGGCTCGAGCCAGTAGCAGGCCCGTGCAATTTCCTCTTCATCCTTCTCTCAATCACAACAACAACAACAGCTCTCATGGAACTTACGAGGCGGCCAGGTGTTGGGATGCCGCCTAGAAGCAGGGCTGATTTGAACGAGAAGCGAAAGCTTCAGCGTGCCACAGAGACCGATGAAGAGCGGGATGAACGTCAACCAAGGAAAGCCATGTATTACCAAGCCTAGCCATCAATATGCTTCGAATCTGACTAGGCTTAACCTTAGCTAAGCCACAGCCATTTTTTGGGGCCTCACGAGAAACTCTTGGGCAAAGGTAGGCAACATGTAATATTGCTCGGTCTATAAGTATTGGTACAATGGCTCTTCTGGAGCCCTCAAAGTCGTTGTTAAAATCGCATTGCATCATGCTGAAACCGCATTTAATCACAGTGTAACCATGATGCATGGCGTTATGACTGCACTGGCCTATGCCGAATTTACGGAGAAGGCGCGCCGCCATGTCTAAAAGACTTCGATTTCTAAAGCTAGAAAGTTCTCTTTTAACTAGGCTTTAGAATGAGCATGCTAAGCATATTCTATACCCTCGTTATTACTTCTTAAGTGAAATAAAGGATGGACTCACGCTGTTTGCGAATCGGTTAAATTTCTCATGTCTTCCGCGTAATGAGCGAAATAATAGCATCGCTATAAACAGTCCCACTGTGTTTTAATGAAGCCTCATGGAATTATATCTATACACGTTCAAGATGGCTTCGACGAGCGCGGCTTCGGCCGCTTATCTTTTTCAGCAGCGTCCGCTCCGGAGGACGCGGTTGTTGCTGCGACGCGCGTCTTTTCTTTCCTTTTTCTCTTTCCTGTGATTTTTAACTGGCCTCTATCTGCACGTGGCAGCGGTGGTGGCTCGGCTGGAGCCAGTTGGCAAGCCCGTGCAATTTCCTTTTTATCCTTCTCTCAGTAACAACAAGACAACATGGCGAACTATGAACAGATATATTATGTTATAATACGTAGAGCCTCCTACCACGCTACTTCATGCTAGCCGTGCGTTCAGTATACATTTCTCTCAATTAGCATTTGCCAGATGTTATTTTTGGTGTACCTTTCCATGGCGTGCATACTTACGGGCTGGTTTCTTGCATTTCTCTTGTAAACATGAACGTCCAAAACAAGCGCAAGCAGGAAACTGCCGCCGATTACGTTACTTCTTAATGCGAAATTTGAGCGCAGCTCATCAACTTCCTCAGTCTGAGGCGAAGATTGAGGCAAAGAATTCGAGCAAGAAATGTATGTACAATTAGAGACAACTTGATATTTTTCACACATATTCCTTCTTCAAGAAACATTCCACTAAGAGCTCTTGATTGTCATGAAAGAAGCTTTGTGGTCGGAGAAATAGATGGATATATGCTCGACTTGCTGCACCGATGCCTGGTTCTCAAAGACGAGGTCTGCGCAAGTATTTCGCGAGGTTGTCAGAGGTGTGGAAGCCGCTACGAGTGAGAGGAATGGGATGTTCTCCCGCAGAACTAGTAAGAAATTCCTGTTTGTATTTATATCTACATTAAAGACCCCAACCACCCTGCCACCCTGGCAGGTGGCACTTAATGACTGATCGCGAGAGTTCGTTCACCGTTGTCAGTGCTAGCGCATGCAGCCCACATCTCTCTCTAATCACCCCTCGTACCTATAAGTGCGACTGAGACGTCCGCTCACCCAGGGAGCCAGTTATGCGACTTCCTTTCCTTAAAATGATCGGAGTGTAAAATGTTGTCAGCGCCAACGCCAATGAACGGAATGAACGCTGATGGCCCATGGCTTCAGCGCCGCGTTTCTGGTACAATGCTGTCAAAGCCTGCCGCTGACATCTCTCTCTCATCACCCCACGTACCTATAAGCGCGATTTAGGCGTCCACTGATCCAGGGAGCGAGTTATGCGCACTTGCTTTCCTTAAAATGGCACGACGTTGCCAATGCAGCACACATCGGTCACTACCGCCACATAGCATAAAGCACGAGTGAGGTGTCCACTGTTCCAAGATGACAGTTATGCGGCTTTCCTTTGCTTTCCAAGCTGCCGCTGGATTGGTTTCGCTGCTTAAAGTGCGACTAAGGCGTCCACTGCTGGTTACAACAGACAACGGCGACAAGGACGGCGACGTCGCGAAACGCAGAAACGGGAGCCTAGAAGCTGCGCTTTAAAATTCATCGGTGGAGGTAAAAGATAGTGTGACATGCGAAAGCAATTAGATATACTCGGCTTTAAAGATTGTCTGTTGCAATTGGAACACAGCAACTTAAAGTTGTGGAAGTCTCTAGCACTGGCTGGTTGCGCCACAACAATACTGGGGCATGTCTAGTGCAAAAGGCGACAGCTAACCGTGAAGAATTCTGCAACCGTACTGCATAGCGCAAAATCCAAGCTATAACCAATTTATAGGGATGGTAACATGGGCTAGTTGGTAAGCGCTCGTATTATTCGACCGGCCTGATGATTTCTTACACAGGTCCTCTCTCCTTCTCCACGGGTGTGCTCAATGTGGCACTCGAAAAGTACCACAACTACAGGTTTTGGTACTTTAGAAAAAAAAATTAATTTTAATGAGAGGAAAAAGAGGAGAGGTCGGCCGGTGGTAGCAACCATGGCGTGTTTCCGAGGTCAGGTGATGAGATAGTTACTGGTCATCTTGTGCGCTTCGGTGGGTTATAACTCCCCAGGGGGACGCGTTATGTACTTTCTTGCTTTAATTAAAATAAATTTTACGCGAGCGTTCGGTTTGTTTTTATTATTTTAAATGAAGTATACTTCTTCAAAAACAAACGGTTTTTCCAGCCCAGTATCCCGTGTCCCGGTGTCTCTTGTACACATTCCACCTCTTACACACCTCCGGGATCTTGCTCCATACGGGTCGGATAAACAGTACTTCCATTGCTGTGAGCTTAGGATAAATGTTTTTGCTGCATATCGTGTCCGATTTATGCTCTCATTTTATGTTGGAAAAATAACCTCCCAGTGAATGTTTTAATGGAGAAAACACCCTTCCTGCAAGCTAGCTTCGAGTAAACTTAAACCACGGATCTTTGCTGAACGGAAGTCATTTCATTTTCTTTGATCTTAATTTTGAATCATGCAAATTTTCTACGGAGCAGGGCAGGCTTGCTGCTCCTACCACGTGTATCCTCAGTTTTACGATACTGCACTGCGAATGTATATGGAGGGGTGATATGCAGGGTGATAAGGTCTTCGTTCTTCTTTTTTGCCTTAAAATATTCTGTAAGGCATAATTTACGAAATATTTTCACAGCATAGGCATAACAGCTACTGTCATCTCAGTCGGATTGCTCACAGAGCTTTTCATACGGTATACTGCATTTCATATCATATTTCATAAGATATCCCACAGTGAAAATTTTTAAACTGAGCCTCTTGCAGAAAGGTAACTGCCCCTCACGCTGTTTTAACCACGTTCAAAGCTTCTAACGCTTTTGAGGCCGAACTTTGAGATTAATTAGTCCGTCTTGCCGCAGGCTATAAATCACTGGAATGGTCTCACTGAACACATAGTTAAAATCCGCGATCCAGCTACATTCGGGATCGAGTCGAAATCACAGTTATTATCTGAAGTTGCTAATGCATCATTAACTACTGCATAATCACCTTTTTACTTTCAGCGATTGATACTGTCAATAATCATCGTATAATCACGTAACTCATGTTCCTGACATTTTTCCCATTTATTTAATCCCCTCCCGTCACACAATGCTCCGATCCATGGAGCCTTTGAGGCAAATAAATAAATAAATAAATAAATAAATAAATAAATAAATAAATAAATAAATAAATAAATAAATAAATAAATAAATAAATAAATAAATAAATAAATAAATAAATAAATAAATAAATAAATAAATAAATAAATAAATAAATAAATAAATAAACTCCTTTAACACTCACTAAACAGTGGCCAACTGCATGCAACGGCATCACTACTCACGCCCACGCCGCTAGTTGGCATGGAAGAGAGATTTGCGCCTACATTTATTAGAAGTAGGGCTCGATTGCTGCCGCAGTAAAATTAACATACCAGAATGTATGCAGTACTAGAGCGTTTGAAACACCTATTCATATTAGTACACGATCATTGAGTGTTGAGAATACTCATTGGCACAGTTTTTATTTACACGCACTCTCTCCGTCTTTCAGTCGGAACCATGCCCTCCACATCAATACGGTATGAATTCGTGATCCTAACAGCACTCTACAATTTTCTTATAGTCGGGAGCGCAGTGTAGGTTCAACTTCGTGATTGTTATTAAAAGAACTACACAGCGTCTACGTGGGAGGTAGGGGGTTGTCTTTTAAAACCCTGACGCAAATAGTTCTTACGTCGCAGAGCACGGCAGCAGCGATTGACGTCGTAACAGCGGCATCGTAGATCCACTTGCGCGTAATGGAAGATTTTTTTCAATGTCCCGGCTGTCACGGGGCACACCAACGCACACACAGTCGCTATGGGCGCATATTTAATTAGAGCCAGGCGGTGGAAGGTGTCTAACGCCCGGAAATCACGGCTTTGCTCGCTTGCGCTCCTGTCACTGTAGCTACCGCTGTTGCAGTTCCTGCTTTCACAGAAATACTCGGTTGTTATGGGACGTGGACGCTTTAAATATTTTCCTTTTAACCTCGCCCTGTCGTTAAAAACACCGTACTAAGCGTCGCTTCCGGTGGTGTGTAAAATAACAACAGCAGAAACGACGCGCAGTTAGAAAGTTCAGTGAACTTTTTGCTCGTTTAGCAGCCTCTCTTCAGATGTTTATATGAAATGTGTCTCTAAGTAAACTCATGATAAGCAACAATTAGACGCATCTGGTACTAGGAAGGCACTTTAATTAAATAAATGCTATGTAATAGAAAACTTTCTTTTTTTGCAGCAACGAACAGCACACAGTAGTGTTATGATTTATGCTGTAGCTTGACATTGCTGCTTGAACTGAAATTTTTCTTCAAACGGAATGAATAACAAGATGGCCAAAGCTACAACTTTATCTTCCCTTATGTTCCGTAAAAGCATTAATAGATAAAGAAAAGGCGAGGTCCACCAAGAGCGGCAGAGGCATTTTCGTTTCGCGGCATACTTAGACAAAGAATTTGAGAGCGACAGGCATATGCGCAATTACGACAACTATTTTTTATTTTTTTTTGCTATGCTTTCCCTTGAGTGTAGCCCTTCTTTCTCTGTTATTTATAGTCGTGAAGA
Source organism: Amblyomma mixtum (assembly GCF_055824585.1). NCBI lineage: Eukaryota > Metazoa > Arthropoda > Arachnida > Ixodida > Ixodidae > Amblyomma > Amblyomma mixtum. The sequence goes on from NC_143012.1 coordinate 246,463,134, forward strand.
AGTGCTTGTGCTCTGAGAAGTGGCAGGAGATTTGTTCGAAGTGTTGGACAAATGCCTGATTGTGAGGGAGAAAGCCATTGCTCGTGTTTCAGGAAGTCGCCGGAGCAGTGGGAAGAGTCAAGTGGGAGAGAAACGATTCTATTGTGCGTTACATCACTCGGTTTGGACCACCGAGTGTGGTGCGTTACGATAGTATCTTACAGAGGCGTTGATAGTGAAGTCAGTGTAACATGCCTGCTCCTCAAGGTTATTTTGAGCATCCAACATTGCAGAAATGAATCTGCATCCCTTCCCTACTGTGTTTCTCATAACCCATGGGCCACATGCAGACGTTAAACACCACATACTACTTATCGAAACAAAGTTACCACATCTTACGTTGAAAGACCTACATCCTTTTCTCGACGCATCCTTCGTTGTTGTTTTTTTTCAGTAAAAAAAGCTATTTTCCAGTCAACGCTCATCCGTGCCGTCTACTACTTTGTCTTCTGTGTGTTTCGCGCTATAGCAGCCACAAAAGAAAGGAAAGAATCAGTTCTGGCGCTGAGAATGTGCGCTCAGCCGCTCTTTGATGTTCAAACCGGCCAGTCAGTCGACAAGAGTTTCCTCGACTCTCATTTCCTGCATTCAGGCTATCCTTGTTTCTTTTCAAGTAAGCGCATCTTTCCTCAGTTCTCGTTGTTCGTGTTTTCGTTTCAGTCTTTGTCGGTACTTGTCCCTATGTTACCTTCGAATGAGTATCGAGGATAAGGGCTAGCCATCCAAATACATCCTTGGCGGTCGCGATGCGTGCTCGGACTCCTTTCCTCATGGCTTCATTTTCCATCCCTGCGCCGTGGACCTTCTTTCTGACCTGTGCCTGACCTGTGCCCTGCATTCCCTTGATGTTTTGCTCTCTGTGCAACGGACAAGAAACGCAAACAGAGTTCGGATGGACTTCCTTGGGAAACCCGCCTCTTTTCTCCAGGGGACGGTGGTCCAACATGCGGAGGTTTCTGTTGGTTATTTTTTCTTTGTTTGCCGTGGCACATTTGGGCCCGTATTCTATCATTCATGTTTCGTACCTTTGAGTTTTTAGAACCTCAAAGACAATAAACTTCAAATACGCCTTTTGTTAGCTGCGGAGTATAGGTCGAAAACACGTGCTGGAGTAGAAAGAACTAACTAAAAATAATTAAAGACGCATTAAGCACAAACACAGAGGAAACCTGCTCGCCATAGACATCAATTGTCTGCAGAAATTAGAAATAAGAATCAGAATTAGAAATAATTGTGACTTGATTATCATTCGGGTACTTATTGCTTCACACTTTTCAACCTATGAAAATGCTAAAGAAAAATGTATTGAAATTTTAGTAAAGAAACGTAAGAGAAATTACTCTTCCGACACTCCGACAATACTGCAAGAAGTTGTATAATATGACCTTCATTGTGCATTGTGAGGGTAAAATCAATGCACAACGAGCTGAAATATTGATTTGACTGAATCTCACATCCTGGAGGACTTCGTATTGTCTATACCAATTATGTCTTTCAATGCTTAGAGTTAACTTCAGTTTCGTAATCAGCCCTGTAAACCATGCTTGAGCACGTGGTCGTGCCGACACCACTCAAAACAACTTAAGCGAGGAAGAAGTATTGCATTTGTTGGCTTAAGAAAAGAATGAACGATTTGTAAACCCCCTCAACTATTTTCTTCAGCACAGGCAAGTTACAGGGGCTTATGTAATCTGCTTAAAGTAATTAACGCTACGTGCTGAAAGGTGTTCAAAACGCCCAGTACTCAAAAGGGTCTAGCTCATCACCTCGTCGGTAAAACTGCACAGCAACCTACTTTTTCGCTTTGTGAATGTATACCTGATTTAGTATAAATTAAATATAGCCTGCAGAGGTTAACATCGCAGACTAGCCATCACCTACTCATTCATTAATATTCTTTGAACGTGACACCTCATAATGAAATGAAACATGGCTTTATTTCCAGTCTACAACATTTCTGTGTGGTGAGTATTAGAAACTCTCTGAAGCGATGCCACAGCTTTGAAATTGCGGCGTTTCGACATTTTTGAAAAAGAGAACACGGGGTCTTGGTGATGCAGGAGCCAGCCAAAAAGAGTGAAAGCAAATACATCAAAATTCAAATAGAATCGTTTCGTTATGCTGGGCATAGAACACCAGAAAAGCGGTAAAGCGGTACTAGTCACAAAACAAGGGCAGATAATAGGCCATTAACTTGTCAGGCGTTTAAGCAGCACCTAAGGCGGTGATGCTCCCTGCGAATGCGCCCTTCAGGAAAGAAAATGTATAGACTTTCGCATCTTCGTTGTAGTTTCATTTATAGTTATATTACGTAAACTAGAAGGAAAGCAATCGTATTTTATCGTTTTAACAAACGCTGCAGCTTTACTTAAAAAAAAAAAAGCAATATACAGGGTGTCAAAGTATTCTGCACGCTTTCTGAGTTGATTCCAGATAGGTAAGAACAAAGAGGTAGATTTCACGAGCGGCACGACGCAATAAGAACACCGTGCGATGCATGGTAATTATAAAACGAAAGGGCCACACGGAGTATCATAGTGAAGAGAGCAGAAAAAAACCAGCAGACTTTTTGCTCGCGCTTCACTTTCCCGAAACTCAGTTTGTGAGCCTAAAGAAAAGCTGGATTTCAACAAGTCTCCAGTGCAATTTACGAGCTCGTTATCCCTTCGAGAAACACAGTCGAGCAGCGCTCACTGAGTCGAGTGAAGGAACTATTCCCTGACCTGGAAGAAAGAACACGCTTCGCTCAGAGACAAGGCTTTGTCGTTGTAAAGAATAGATGGGTGAGCAGTCATCGCAATCCTGGCGAAGACGGCGATACGCCTCGCCTGCACGTTTTAGAGAGCGCGGAGTCAGTGCGCGTGACGGTTTCATGAACCAGCGTGCGCTTATACAAATGCCGAGCTTTTCGTGAAGAGAAGGCGCACTCAACACAGATAAAAAGACTGCTCAGAGCACACCTCTTGAGCGCTCAAATATGAAAAAAAAAATATAGTAAGAACAGCATTCTCGGACGGCACTGCATCCTTGATGGCCGTGTAAATCCTTTTTGCAGTTTCGCTCAAAGAGGACATGCTTGCTGAGCTCATCAATTTATATTTTATAGGGAATTAAAGGAAGGTGGAAAATACAGGGCACCGATTATGTAATACAGGAATTATGCAGAGCACACGATCCTACCAAACAGTAATTGTTTGCAATGATACTGTCACGTGATGAGGACGCAGTAGTGGAGCAGGAAGGCTGCTGAGGGGTTTCAAAGAAAATCTTTTTGGGCGGACCTGTGCCTTCAGATTAGCTGAACTGGGTAGCGAGGACAATAGCAACAAGCGTGCTGAGCGGCGCGTTAAGAACGGAATGACCTCCACTGTCAGACGTTCTCAGATTAGAGGTGGCGAAATACTTTCGAGATAAAGCAGGAAAAGCTCGCATGTGCTTGAAGTATGAGACTGTCCGTCTCGCTAGATAAATGTTATTTGCTCTCGCGTCTAGAACAAAGGAACGCCCGGGTTCCGGTGGCTTTGAGCATAAAGGCGTACCAAGTGTCTACAGCGATTCTCGGAGATTATCGGAAATTGTGACTTTTAATGCGAAAGCATTACTAGTCCCATTACGAGAAAAGCTGGCGGCGTGTGTAAGTGTGTGTACTCGCATATGTAAAGATAAACCAAGAGACGGCAAGAAAAACAGGGTGACGTCATCAAGCGGCCGTATGACCAACAGAGCAAACCAAACATTCCCACTTCAGACAATCGTCTACATTTCGTTCGTCAATGCATGCCCGCTACTGGCTGACCTCCATGAGCCGCCATTCAGTGGTGACATTTGTTCCAAAAATTGTGACGTAACCGTACGCCGTACCGAATTACGGGTTATATCTCGCTGCACTTAGCTTACATGTGCCAGTCAAGTTAAAACCTAGCTTACGATGGGGATTCGAACTGAAGACATATGCATCTTCAATTTTATGCTTTCCAAAATTTCGGATTAAAACTGTGATGCGGTCGTTAGTCGTACAGCGTTCTGGTTGGTGTCATGGACATAAACACGTAGAAAGGAACGTTAATCTACGTGCGTGCTAATATCGAGCTTAAAAAACGCACCGAAGGGCACTAATGCTTCTGCATTGCCTCATGTAAGCATTCTTAAGCATGTATAGCCGAATTTTTTGTCTCTATTCTTTACACTTGGCATATCAAATACTTTTAAAGAGCATCCTTTATCTATAACTTTTTGGATGACACGCACTTCCCCAACATTTTAGTTGTGTCGTTTATAGACTTTAACGTCTCAATTTAACACGCTACAAGGGGCGTCGTAGTGAGGGGCTGCGGAGAATATAGACCACCTGCGCTTTCTTATTGTTCACTTACATCGCACAGTAGACGGGTCTGTACCATTTCGGGTCCATCGAAAATGCCACCACCACGACTGGGATTGAACCCACGTATTTCTGGACAGCAGCCGAGCGTAACCACTGTGCGACCACGGAGGCTATTTTAATCCTTAGTCCGAAGAAATATATGATACATCCACAAAAGTCCTGAAAACTTTTGTTTTTTTTTAATACCATAGCGCTTACCGTCATCCTGAAGTGATTTCCGTCTTGAATGTGCGAAAAGCTTCCAGATTTTATTCTTTATTGACGCTTTTTTTATAAGTAGCAAGGCGCTGTGGAGTACCGGGAAGTGCATTCATTGTACGGGACAAGCCGGCTGACGTTTGTTCTGCGGCGTTAGTTTTTTCTTTTTTTTAGTTTACAGGACTGCCTCTTTGTTAAAGCCCCGCTCTACTGAGAACTCCACCGCAGGAAACGGAAACAGGGGTGAATAGGCTGCCTCCGAGGAGTACTTCCGGGCGGGAGAGGCCATTTTCGAATGCGAAATGGTGATTGCTTCCCGGCGTTGAAAACAAAGAGCAAGGCTGAATGGCAGTACCTATTTTACCTCTTTCTCTCGGGTTAGGCTGCAAGGAAGGAAGGGAAGGGAAAACTTTATTTACACTAATGGTTTTTCCTGCGGTTTGGGGGCATCTTCAGAGACGTCTTGGTTCTACCCCCAGGAGCCTTCTCTGTCGAAGTCGTCCGCCTCTAATCAGTGGTCGGTTGCCCTCAGTCCAGGGCTCCGCTGGCCACTGCCGCCCGTTGAGCTCGCTGTACCAGACCTTGTTGGTCTTCGCAGCGGTCGCTGGACAGCAGAGTCTCCCACTGCTCCGCACTCGGGTTTTGTATTTTGGGGACCACGTCTATGTTTTGGCAGGCCCATGTGATGTGGTATAGTGTAGGTTTTTCGTCGCACCAGGGAAATTTGTTCGTGTATATCGTAGGGTGCATTTTGTTTAGTATATGTAGGTTTGGGAAAGAGCCTGTTTGTAATTGTCTCCAAGTGACAGCTTCCTCTCTGCTGAGAGATTTGTGCTGCAAGCAATATTTTCACGGTGCAAGATACTCTGGCGGTGAAGAGAGAATTTAAGAACATTTTGTTTGTTTTGAATTCTTGATTTTTTGGAAGATAGATTTGAGTCAGAGGACGAATGATCCTGCAAAAAGACGTTTTAAGACTTCATGCATATTAAGGACGTTGGAGACGAAAACTGTGAAGAAGAGCTTTATTTCAGGCAAAGATTACTACAAAAATATGAATCTCTTTCTGTCACATTCCCGAGAGAGGGTAAGTAAAATAAATGCTCAATAGTTCCGTAAATGACACTTCAGCGTTTAAATATATTCATTTCTCTTTTCGCACAAATCAAATAATAGCGCGCAACTTGATCAACTGGACAGCAATGTTAAGTCGGTTGACCACGACACAACTGCGGATATCATACAGCCAAGCAGATGTAAATTATGTGTGCATCGTTCGGTTCTGCCTAGACATATGCTATGCACCAACTGCCCCAAAATCTGCAGGATACCGAGTCCACTTAAAACCTGCACCGTCGCCTACGCTATGGAGTCAGCATCGAATGGATTCGTTCAGTGTGCATTTGTACCTGTTTGTTACAGCGCGAGCATTACACCTTCCAATTTTAGGGCGCTTGTTCAGGATCCACAGAATCGTGCACTTTGTTGCGGAAGTGGCATACCGTAAATATTTTGCTGCGACAGCCCAGTAAACATTAAACCTCCACCATATTTCTGAAACAAGTTAGATACTCTAGTTTCTTAAGATGGATAAGTAACATGTCACTACACAGTGCCTGTTTCTCCTTTGGTTGCGTGAGAAGCAGTTGCAGGAGAACGCACTGTGCTTTCAACCTGCTTCATACCGCGTCATGAGTGTTCGCCATGCAGGTACGAATGCAGTAGAGCCGTGCTATTGGTCAGAATGGTTTGCAGGGCACGCCATACAAAACTTGTACTCTTTTTATATCAGCCAAAATTATCTTCACTAGTTACATCGCGATTCGTTGGAGGTTCACCTATCTCTGTCTCCCCATATGGTAAGAGCGAGAAGTATCATTCGTTTCTTTTCCTAGGTATTACTAACGACTTAAAAGCAACATTCTAGGAGACGCCTAAGGGCTTTGCTCTGATTACATAAGTACCAGTGCATGCCAAGGGGCAAGTAACTGGACATGTTAAACTTTAGCCGCTAACAGTGTGTTTGATTCAATGATGCCGTGTTTTGCAAACAGAAATAAGAGTATTAGAAAAGCCGATAAAAGCTGCCTTTTTAAATAACTTGTGCGCGCATGCCATTTCGCGGGTTTCGACGCTTTAGGCTGAGCTTCTTCAGATGCTAAACGGCTCTGCATGTCTGTGCCTTAATGATGCATGCGTCATGTTCTTTATAACTGTCTAGAGGTATTTTACTTGATGGCGAGGTTGAAGAAAATCTCATCACGCCTGGGGTTGTTGTGAATGTTCTCTTTTTTGTGAGCGTAATTTTTTGTTCGCTATATGATAAAAAACTTAGCCACAAAATGGCGGGTACTGAGAGCCATTCAATGGTGCCGAATAAGCGAGTTGCTCATGTTTAGGCAGCGCACTTAGGTGAACTCGCATTCGTCTGGAATCAGCCCGCTTTTCATGAATTGCAGATGTCGGTTTCTTTACTTGAATTTTCTCATTTTTTTACGAAGATTCCATTCAACATTCTATAGGCACTCCATAGCCAGACTACACACGGAATAATCAAAGTTTAGCAGGAAAGTTCCACCTCCCCAACGGAGTTCTTTAGAACACCCTTCTAAGCCCGCAAATCGCAATTCGTACGAAAGTTCTGATCACGAAGTGACTATTAGTCAACCACCACTGTCATCAAGACACCACCAGGCTCCATGCCTAAGAACCAGCATAACCAAAGAGCTACTTCTTGAATTCGGTGCCGTTTTTCTGTCTTGAATATAGTTAATCTTTTTACGCGCCGTGTGCAGGTACCTACTAGAAGCTATTCTCGTTTCCGTCCCGAAGCACAATTTCGTCCAGATGATTCTTTTCGTTTGTTTGTACCGAACGGTGCCATGATCGAAAAATGCCTGCCCTATGCATACGCAGAGTGACTGAGTTTATTATATCAGATTCATTCTGCGCGGCCATCGCGTAATTGGCATCGCTCGACACAGACAGCCAAGAGCAGTAATGACTTGCGAAAATAAATTGCTATGTGAATCATCTAGAGCAAAAACAAAACAAAGTATAGCTGAAATATCAGACACTGATACAATTAGACCACTGCATACAGTGTTATTCTATTCCACGCTCCAGAAAATTTCCCGCTTCTCTCTTCACGCGTTGTACTGTATCTATCTGATTTGCCTTTTTTCTCTGAATTGTTTATGATGAATTATGCATGCCCGAAGATTCATCCTCATATCACAGAATCAAAGTGTCCAATAAAGAAAACTTATCGATCTGGGTTCTTATGTGTTTGCCTTTGTTTGAGTTGTCTTTACTGTACACTGCCCTCTTCACTTTGTTTCCGCCCGACACTCTGGGCTCTTGCTCATAACCGATGGCCTGATACGAACTCGCCGACAAGCTTGTGCCCCCGACATGGTGCAGATTAGAGGGGCGTTTTGTTTTTCATTTATGGCTTAGAATCACATGGACACGTTATCTGACACAACTGAATTAAGCTAACCTCCTTTTTTCGCATAAGCTTTCTTTATAATCGCCTTCAAGCTTAAGGCATCCAGCCTGAAGTTTCCTGGTTAAATTCCTTGCCTTTATTCTGCGGATTTCTTTCTCGCCCAGGTATCCGACCTTACACAAGGTATATTTTAGGTACATTCGGAAGGTAAGTATACCGTGCTCTGTCATACCTTTCGAACCAAATTGATCTACCGTTTTATAAAGTGTAAAACTGGACTAAGGATATTCTAGTTTTCTAATGTTTAATACCCTTACCCCGCCGCGTGCCAGAAGAAGATCAACATATTTGTCGAGGACGGAACACGTTGCCATTTCAGGACTCCATTCACCAGCGCGAATTCTCTGTCTAAGCACATGCGATACCATCAGCACAATAAATGTCTAAAACACTTTCATAAGTCATTTCCTGAGGCTCGGCCGTGTATTGGGTTTCATCAAAAGACGCTTTTTCACTGCGAATTGTGACATAGCTTTCCCACGTTATATACCTTGAGGCTAACAGGGTGTGCCACCCGTGCTGGTGGCTTCAGGCGCGTATACCGAGAAGCAACCGGTACTGCATATGCGTTGGCCACACACCACGTCGCAATGACCTCTAAATGCGGTCATGCGACGGAAGACAAATTTGAGCAATGGTATCTGTTATTGGCAGAACTGCACTGTTGAGAACTTCACTGCAGTAAATGTTTCAGCGATAGGCACTCCGCTTAACACCTTATTATCTGGCATGCAGGTCACAGAAGCTTATGCAAGGGAGCCTTTGCTCATATAATAGTTAGCTTGAAGGGGGGTGAAAAACGCAACAGCGTTGCTAAAAACTGCCTGTATGTTCGTGTGGAGAAAAGCACTCGGTTGAAATGAAAGATTTATAAAAGATACCATATTCTAAAACGTTTAAACGCTCAGTAACATCAAATGTCCTCAAAATGTGACCAAAAACGGGCCTATGAGACCGTCGGAAAACACTCAGTAACAGTTTCACACTTTGCGGGCACCTGGACTCTGCCCCAAAGGAATAATTAAAAGGGGCAGTTAATGATGCCGAGCAATATTATGAACAGACGCGCGTCTCTCGTCATGCACAGCGCTTCCTAGTCGCGTCCTGCACGCCCCCCGCACGCAAATCAGGCTGCATTCCGTGCTGTTAGCCACAGTACCGTAGACCAACAGCTATATCTGCGGAGAAGGAAAGGTGATGTGCAGGACAAGAGGCGAAGCACCCGTCTGCGTTTCGAGCCTAGCTGCGAACAACCATGGGGCGGCCCATCAGCTCTCTTGATTAATGCGCTCAGCCCGCAAACATAGCTCTTCTGTTTCGGTATTTCCACTCAACGTTATTAAAAAAAAAAAGCCGCAAACCGTACCCGCTGAAAGAACATTGGGATGGAAACTACCACTACTATATCTACTTCGTTGAACACATACTAGCAAGCACGAGGGAATGCATACGATGAGGATGTCACATGATTGTAAGTGGTTTATTAGTTACGGTTGAATACACGGAAAAACTACACAGAATGTTCACGACATTAAAATCAGCGCGAAAGCACGGATTTATAAGTAGAAGACGGCGATGAGTGGGTAGTGCCGCGGTACGAAGCGGTCGCGCTAGGCCATCTGCGAGCAGGAAAGGGAAGAGGAAACAGACGATTCTGCTTGAGATGGGTATCCATCAGATTAGTGCTTAAACACTAATATTTGAGCGCAATATGCCACCTGCCAGAACCTGCACAAGTTTATAATACTAAATTTTGTTAATATTCTAGATTATTTAGTCTCTTGTTTTTGCGCGCATCGAGAATTAAAAGTGAATGGGGTGTGCTTAGAGTTTGGTCTGCTGCGTTGCGATGACGCCTACACGCCGGCACGGCTGCATTAGATCAGTACCACCTAGAAAGTAATCTAGGTGGTACCAAGCGAATCTAAGTGGTATTGCACCAAGCCCCGACGGTTACCCGTGTGCTTGAGCAGTGCCGGAGTGAGTGAGGCACGATATTGTTTTTCTACCAGGCCCTCGTTTTCGGAGCGACCATCAGACATTTTTATGGATCCCACTGAGGTAAAAATATTATGGATACTGTTTACAACATTCCATTCAGTGCGAAAGCAAGTACTTTTTTGGGGGATAAACTGTTTTGCTAATTTTATTATTACGAATGACTGAATTCAGGCACACACGTGATGAGTGATTAAATTTTATGCTACTTTTTGAGCACGCCCAAGATGATTTTGCTCGGGTCAGACAGTACTGTGCAGAAGACGAGCGCTTAAGGCTTTCGCCTCACCGCACTTGAGGTCAACAAAGTGCCCACCGGAATTTTTTTGCTATGCTGTGAACAGTCGGATTAATTCGTTTGCATTTTTGCATTAATATGCTACTGCAGAGCGTTTCTTGCGCAGTATTCACAGTATTCTCGGAAGGTTACCGAAATAAAAGAACCTCAGTTGATGGTGCATATTCTGTCGGTTCGAATCGGTGTCGTAAACTAGCGTCTAATTTGACTAGTACATGTAAGAAATATACAACAAGAAATCGTATGACAGCACTGGGAATGCTGTACGACAAACGGTTGCGTCACGATTTCGGTACGAATATCGGGAAAACGGGCCCCCGTGAAGGTTGGCCAGTGGCCAGTATATATAGACGAACAACATGTATAGGTTTGTTTGAAGTTGGAATGCTCGGCTTGTTGTGTGCGTCATTCGGTCACTTGATGACGTCACCCTATTTTCCTAGCCATCGCTGGGATTTTCAGTGGCATATACGAATACATAGACACACGCCACTGGCTTTTCTGGTAAAGGGATTTGTAGTGCATTCATATTGTCACGTTGTAGTGACGGCAGTCCAGCAGTCAGGAAGACACCAACCAGTCTTGGAAACGAAGCTCTTTATTTGGGCTGACTTGCGCCCGCAAAAGAACTGAATCACTCGGCGGCGGCGTAAGCAACAAGCGTGCTCGTCGGTCGTCGAACTACGAATGCCCGCTGCTCGCGGCATCGCTCAATTTAAAGGCGGCAAGGAAACTTCCAGATAACAGGACAAGATCATCTACAGTAATCTAGGAAAACCTAGATGCAGCCTTTCATGGCTGCGATCAATCGAGATTAGTCTGGTCGCTTCTCGCGTCACGAACAAAAGTGATAACAACCCTTTCCTGCAGCCTTGAGCGCGAACGAACAAACACTACAATGATACGTGGCATTACCCCCCTTCCAAAGAAGCATCGTCTCGATGCTTTAAAATGAAAATAAACACGGAGAATGAAAACTTCGAGTCCTTTAGCGTTCATAATATGGCTTCAGGCGTACGATATGTACGACTTCCGGGCGTGTGCGGCGTCGCTGAGATGCTGTCGTGCCGTCGGGGATGACTTCATAGTCGAGGTCACCGATGCGACGGACAACCCTGTACGGGCCAAAGTAGCGTCGCAGCAACTTTTCACTCAATCCACGGCGGCGAACTGGCGTCCATATCCAAACACGATCACCTGGCTTGTAATGCGTAGTCTCGTCGGCGCAGATTGTAGCGTCGGGCGTCGGTGTGCTGCTGGTCTTGAATGCGAAGCCGCGCAAGTCTTCGGGCTTCCTCGGCGCGATGAAGGTAGGCGGCGACGTCGAGGTTGTCTTCGTCGGAAACGTGCGGGAGCATTGCGTCGAGTATTGTCGTGGGCTTCCTGCCGTATTCCAGCTGGAATGGGGTAAACTTGGACGGCAGTATTATAAGCGAAGATCACGTAGGGCAGAATGGAGTCCCACGTCTTGTGTTCGGCGTCGATGTACATGGAGAGCATGTCTGCGATGATCTTGTTCAGACGCTCTGTGAGTCCGTTGGTTTGTGGATGATAGGCAGTGGTCCTCCGATGGCTTGTCTGGCTGTAGTTTAAAATGGCTTGCGTCAGCTCCGCTGTAAACGCCGTTCCTCTGTCTGTGATGAGCACTTCGGGGGCGCCGTGTCGCAGGAGAATTTGTTCGACAAAAAATTTTGCGACTTCTGTTGCGGTACCACTAGGCAACGCTTTTGCTTCGGCGTAGCGGGTCATGTAGTCGGTGGCCACGATGATCCACTTGTTACCTGATGAAGTCGGAAAGGGGCCGAGGAGGTCCATCCCTATTTGCTGAAAGGGCTTAGTTGGCGGTGGTATGGGGTTCAGGAGTCCGGATGGTCTAGTCGGAGGCGTTTTGCGTCGCTGACACTCACGGCACGTTTTCACGTAATGGGAAACGTCGGTAGCTAGCCGTGGCCAATAGTACTTCTCCTGGATGCGGTGCAACGTGCGAGCAATCCCGAGATGTCCTGCAGTCGGCTCATCATGACATGCCTGCATAATTTCTTTCCTGAGATTTTTGGGCACGACAAGATGCACTGTCCAGTTCGGCGCGAAGTTCTTCTTCAGGAGGACATTATTGTGAAGGACGAAGGACGACAGTTGCCGCTTGAACCCTCGGGGAGGCGATGCGGTCTTGCCTTTCAGATAATCAACTAGGCTTTGCAAGTCAGGATCCGAGTGCTGCTGCTGCGCGAAACTGCTGGCGCTTACCGGTCCTAAGAAAGCGTCGTCGTCTTCCTCTTCGGGTGCTGCGTCGACAGGAGCTCGTGACAAGCAGTCTGCATCGGAATGCTTGCGGCCAGATTTGTAGACTACAGTTATGTCGAATTCTTGAAGACGCAGGCTCCAACGAGCAAGGCGGCCGGAGGGATCTTTCAAATTGGCCAGCCAGCACAGAGCATGGTGATCGCTCACAACCTTGAATGGTCGTCCGTATAGGTAGGGGCGAAATTTGGACGTGGCCCAAATAATGGCGAGACATTCTTTCTCTGTCGTCGAATAGTTGGCTTCGGCTCTCGACAGTGAACGGCTAGCGTACGCGATAACTTTCTCCTGTCTGCCATTTTTCTGAACGAGGACTGCTCCTAAGCCCACCCCGCTTGCATCGGTATGAACTTCGGTTTCGGCATTTTCATCAAAGTGCCCGAGCACAGGAGGGGACTGTAAGCGGCGCTTCAGCTCGTTGAAAGCTTCCTCTGTGGCCTTTCCCATTTAAAAGGCACGTCATCCTTGGTAAGTTGGGTCAAAGGCTCAGCGATGTGTGAAAAGTTCTTGACGAATCGCCGGTAATAAGCGCACAATCCAAGGAATCTGCGTATAGCCTTCTTGTCATTAGGCTGTGGAAACTGTGTGATCGCAGCCGTCTTCTGGGGGTCTGGGCGAACTCCATCCTTGCTTACGACGTGACCAAGGAACAGCAGCTCCTCGTAGGCGAAGTGGCACTTCTCCGGTTTCAGTGTCAGGCCTGAAGACTTGATCGTTTCCAGCACTATCCGAAGCCTTCTGAGGTTGTCTTCAAAGCTTGAGGAGAAGACAACAACGTCATCTAAGTAGACTAGGCAAATCTGCCACTTCAAGCCTGCGAGCACCGTATCCATTACTCGCTGGAACGTCGCTGGGGCAGAGCAGAGGCCGAATGGCATCACCTTGAACTCGAAGAGTCCGTCTGGTGTGATGAACGCAGTCTTCTCGCGATCTCTTTCGTCGACTTCAATTTGCCAGTAGCCGCTCTTCAGGTCCATTGATGAGAAGTACTTAGCGTTGCACAGCCGGTCCAGTGTATCGTCGATGCGGGGGAGGGGGTAGACATCCTTCTTCGTAATGTTGTTCAGGCGGCGGTAATCGACGCAAAAGCGAAGGGTGCCGTCTTTCTTTTTCACTAGGACGACCGGTGCTGCCCAGGGGCTCCTCGATGGCTGTATGACGTCGTCACGAAGCATTTCCTCAACTTGCTTGCGGATAGCTTGGCGTTCTAGCGGCGATACGCGGTAGGGGCTCTGTCGCAGTGGTCGTGCGTGTTCGTCTGTGACAATGCGGTGCTTGGCAAGCCGGGTTCGTCGCACATTTGATGCTGATGAGAAGCAATCGGTGTACCTTTGAAGAAGACTGCTTATTTGGTCTTGTCTGCTCCGGGGTAATGCCGGGTTGATGTCGAACGTGGGTTGATGGCCTTGGTCAGATGGTTCTGCCGGTTGGTCGGGTAGGGCAAATACGTCTCTGATGTCTGCCAGCTCGTCGAGGAAAGCGATCGTCGTACCTTTGTTTAGATGCCGGTATTCTTCCGTGAAGTTGGTTAGCAACACCTGGGTTTGGCCATTTCGGATTTCGGCGACTCCCCTCGCGACGCCCAATCCTCGATCCAGGAGTAACTAGGTGTTCCCCTCGATAACGCCTTCGGCATTTTCGATGTCTCCAGTACCTATTCCGACGAGAACACTTGATCGGGGCGGGACGCTCAATGCTTCATCGAGGACGTTTAAGGCAACGTGATGAGTCGCGCCCGTCGCAACAGGTATGGCTTTTTCCGTGGAAAGCTTGATCGACTTAGATCGAAGGTCGATGATCGCCCGATGTTCGTTCAGGAAGTCCATTCCCAAAATCACGTCTCTCGAGCATTGCTGTAGGATCAGGAAGGTTGTCGCATAGGTTCTCCCATTTACAGTAACTCTCGCGGTGCAGCGTCCTGACGGCGTAATCAGGTTGCCACCTGCGGTGCGGATCAGCGGGCCATCCCAGGTTGTTGTTACCTTCCTGAGTCGGACAGCGAGTGGGCCACTCATGACAGAGTAGTCAGCTCCCGTGTCCACCAAGACAGTAACCGCGTGACCATCGACCGTAACTTCAAGGTCACTTGTTCGCGCTCTCGTATTGTACGTTGTCTTCGGTGTCCGATCTCGGCTTCGTCGAGTAGTGAGGCTGCGGTGGGCGTACTGCGACGTTTCTTCACTGGGCAGCGGTAAAAGCTTCAAGTCTGGCCGCGTCGTCGTCGTCGGTGTCGTCGTCGTCGGTGTCGTCGTCGTCGGTGTTGTCGTCGTCGGCGTTGTCGTCGTAGTTGAGGCATGGTCTTGAGTACTCGTCGATGGAGGATCTTTGTCATTGCGCTTAGAAGCAACCTCACCTCCAGAGGCTGCTTTATTTAGTTTAACCTTCAGGGGCTGGGGGAGTGTCCACGCACGGCGTAATCTCGGCTAGGAGAAACAAAGCGCGGGGACGATGGCGACGGGGAACGTGATAGGCGGCTCGGCGATGAGTATTCTTCCCGACGTAAAAACTCCTCGATTTCGGCTGGTCGCTGGCCGGGTCGGGGTCGTGGAGCGTCGTAAGAGAACCCTCGGATGCCCAGTCTTCTGTATGGGCAGTGCCGGAGGACGTGACCGGCTTCGCCACAGTGGAAGCATAGTGGGCGGCACTGGTCGGGAGTTCTCCACTTGTCACATTTCCTCGGCTGCGCGCGTCGCTCGTAGGACGGGCGGGTTGGGGCGAGTGGGCGGCGGTCCAACGCAGCTGGCTGAGGGCGATAGGGGCTTGGGTCCCGTCGTCGAGGTGCAGGACGGCGCACAGCTGCGGCGTAAGTCATGGCTGGGGGCTGCATAGGCTGCGTGGGTGTCGGTGTCACACCCAAGGCCTGTTGAACCTCGTCCCGGATGACGTCAGTGAGCGATGAAAGTTGCGGCCGCGTTCCCGTTGGCAACAGTCGTCGGAGCTCCTCTCGCACAACTTCACGTATAACCTCCCGCAGGTTATCGTTGTTAGCGGGATCCATGCAGCTTGCTGACAAAAAGCGCTGTTGGCGGTCATACTGGCGGGCTCGGGCGTCAAGAGTTTTCTCCATTGTGGATGCCTCTTCTACGAATTCCGCGACGGTTTTCGGTGGGTTGCGAATGAGGCCGGCAAATAGTTGCTCTTTAACTCCTCGCATAAGCAACTTCACCTTCTCTTCTTCCTTCATGCTCGCGTCGGCACGCCGGAAGAGACGCTTCATTTCCTCAGTGTACACAGCAACGGTCTCGTTTGGGCGTTGTATGCGAGACTGTAGCAGCTGCTGGGCTCTCTCCTTTCGCACGACGTTCGTGAAGGTCTTTAGAAGCTACTCCTTCAAGGTTTCCCAGTTCGTGATGTTAGCTTCCTCATTCTCAAACCAGACTTTTGCTGGTCCCTCCAAGGCGAAGAAGACGTACCTAAGTTTCGTGGCATCGTCCCAGTTGTTGAAGATAGCCACACGGTCGAACTGCTCCAGCCATTCTTCGGGGTCAGCGCCAGGCGAAGCGTCGAAGGTTGGTGGCACCCGGGGCTGGTGAAGAATGATTGGAGTCGTCGTCTGGGGCAAGCTCATGGTAGATGTTGCTGCTGGCTTCCGCTTCCGGGTAGGGTCCGGCAGATTCCCGAACTCTGGTGCGTCCCCTTGCAGGCGTCGGCTAGCGCGGTGGACTGGACTCAGGTCCTGCGGTTGATGACTCAGAGGGCTGGCGTCACGGCTTGTAGGGGGTGTCCGGAACATGGGAGGCTACGCTGCACCTCCACCAGATGTCACGTTGTAGTGACGGCAGTCCAGCAGTCAGGAAGACACCAACAAGTCTTGGAAACGAAGCTCTTTATTTGGGCTGACTTGCGCCCGCAAAAGAACTGAATCACTCGGCGGCGGCGTAAGCAACAAGCGTGCTCGTCGGTCGTCGAACTAAGAATGCCCGCTGCTCGCGGCATCGCTCAATTTAAATGCGGCAAGGAAACTTCCAGATAACAGGACAAGATCATCTACAGTAATCTAGAAAAACCTAGATGCAGCATTTCATGGCTGCGATCAATCGAGATTAGTCTGGTCGCTTCTCGCGTCACGAACAAAAGTGATAACAACCCTTTCCTGCAGCCTTGAGCGCGAACGAACAAACACTACAATGATACGTGGCAATATCCACAATAAAATTGAACATTGTGTGTCTTTCACTGCCAGTGAGTTTTACGCGAATAGCCCTTTTTGGAAAAATGGCGTTCGGTAGTCGCAAAATTGAAATACAGGCGATAACCCTGATTTAGAGTTCGCACAGTACACACGTTGGCGTAACCTGTGTCCAATTGCCACCGCGAAACAAAAAATTGGTGGTGGCTTAGCTTGGTTAAGCCTGGTAATTGCGAAGCAATACGTCGGTTCTGCTATTATACCGCTTGTGGTGATACTTTGGTTAAGCTTATGCTAGTATAGCTATGGTGATACTCTTTGCTGTGCTACGTTTTCGCTATGGTGATGCTCTGCTTATGCTTATGCTAGTATAGCTATGGTGATACTCTTGGCTGTGCTATGTTTCTGATATGTTACTCCTAGCGCGGCGCCCCCGGTGAGAGGAGCGGGAGTTAGGCAGCCGCTCCGTGCCAACCGCCTCGCACTGCGACGGTTGGGTTGGTTGGTTGGTTGCGACTGAGAGAAGAATGAAAAGGAAAAGTGCACGGGCCTGCCAACTGGCTCACGCCGAGCCACCACCGCTGCCACGTGCAGATAGAAGATAGTTGAAAGATAAGAGGACAGAGTACAGAGAGAGCAAAGACGCGCGTAGAAAGCTTAGAGAGATCCCTAGAATCTAAGCTAATGCGTGCTTTCTAAAAGGTACGCCTAGCGCCAAGAGATTTAAGTCGTCGGCTTTCATAAAAATCAGGTGCAGTTTACTAGGAGCCGAGCCTATGCTACCCAGAAGTAGAATGGGAGAAAGAATTTCAGGCGATCGGTGCTTCTATCAATCCGATGGAAATGCACAACGTCTGACTTTTATTCTGCTTGGTATGACTCCAAATATAACACACATTTCTTTACATCCACGTTAATTGCACACTTAGCCCTCTTGGTACGACTTCATACCTTTCTCGATTGCTCATTTGGCCTTCTTGTCCATGTCTGATCTCCTGTATTCATCGAGGCTTAGTTTTGAATGTGGCTCCTATACACCCACTTCAACAGAAGAGTGGTATGCATTGCAAGCACACCGCTGAGCTCTCTTCGTTTTTCCGCTCAGCTCACTTTCTTCCTGACTCTCCGCCTACCATGGCAGTCACCGGCTCGGTTGTTCCCGTTGCAACTACTTACAGTAGTTGCTCAGAGGGTTGCGAGCATGGACGGCTAAGGCTCTGACGGAGGTTCAAGTATGGTTTGATTTATAAGTGTATATAGTCCCAAAGCTACTTAGTCTATAAGGGACGCCGTAGCCCTTCACTGCAGCGTCCCTCATAGCCGAAGCAGCATTGGGACGTTAAACCCTCATAATGGTAACGGAGTTGATCAAGAGAAGGCAAGCGTAGTAGAGGGCGGCAGAAAGTTATGTTGGCGGCTGGTGACCGCAACTAGCAGCAAAGAATAGAGTTACTTGGAAAGACATGGGAGAGGCTCGTGCCCTGCAGTGGGCGTAGCCAGGATGATGATGAGGATGATGAAACCAAACCATTCTTCCACCCCCTTAGCCGTCCATGCTCGCCACCCTCTGTGTACTTCCTGTTTCATGGATTTCTCTGTTTCCGCTTTTCCACCTGCCAACAATGAATGGTGGAGGCTTGAGAGAAGACACTTTTTTTTTGACACTGATGTTCTAATGTTGTCTCATTGAAAAGAAAATTTGTAGAGCGATGTAACCGGCTTAGCGCATGAATGACCGAAAGCTGCTGTAGCTTTGGTTTAACCACATACGCCTACTTTTCGCTGTGGAAACATGCTCAGATTGCGCATTCCTTAACCCTCGTCCAACTCCTCCTTCGACGGAAGCCTTTCCGTCTCGGTTTTTCCGGTGGCCGCCAGCTTGCGAATGCACATTACTTCGCCCTCCTGTGTCGGTCGTCGCCACCTGCCATGATTGGCAGACGGCAATCAAAATCAACTTAAATAAAGGTATTTGAACGCATTGAATTCTAATAATAGAGTGAAATTAAAATAACTCACTAAGCAATTAAGTTCTTACGACTAAAGGTTTAGGATCAATGGAGGCAGTCATGGCTACATAGCCCAACAAATGTTTGTGACTAGTTTAGCTGTAAAAAAATATTTTCTTAGCCAGATATACACTATGCCAGCGCCTTCTTCAAGTTACGCGTTGCATACAGTGCACTAAACTACATTTTATTCTTGGCTGTATCACTACTTGTTCATTTTCGTGCGTTTCTGTTATGCACAATGTGGCGAAATTTACAGGATCGAGTTGCGCATAGCTTTGAAGTTTACTTAACATACCTATATTCTCAACAAACATTGAGCACAACGTTGTCAGACGTCCTCAGGCTACAAGGTCTAAATTTTAGAAGTAAAATTGGGTACTGTCGCGGCCTATGGAGCTGCCTAGATCCGCAGGGCTGAGCAACAGACTTCACCTCTTCCCTCGGGTATTTTCACCTTAGGGTCGCCATTAACTCCAGAATGCAGGGTTCAATACGGATCCAGTGGCCTGGGGATTTTCGGCATACTCTTTACATTTAAAATAGTGTGTATTTAGTGCAATAGTGCCTGTATATTCCACTCCTACAGTATATAAGCATCACCGAGTCTGTGCATCGGCTACGGTTACTGAAAGCACAGCGCGAAAGCAGGTTTTCGTCAGAAACAAATCCTTATCTCTCGTGCGGCCACACGAAAGCAGGCAAGAAACGCGAAATTAACGGACACCGTGTGAAGTGTATTTGATCACAAAATACTGCCATGTTCCATGTGATTCCTGCGAACAACTGAGAGCAGCAAGCAGTCCCGATGTGAAGATATTGCCGGAAATAACGCGCAGCCAAGCAAGAACTGCCGAGCCGAGTGCTTCATGGGAGGTGTGTTAGCGCGCACGTTGACTCGCCGACACCCGCGGCAACGGCTGCGATGCGTGCCGAGGCGTGGAAACTGCCTCCGGCAGGCCATGCAGCCAGACCGTCCAACGACTGGAAATGGTCCGTGCTCGGACGGTGCGACTGGGGCCCATGGTAATAATGGTGCGGCGTTCGCGAAGAGCGCCTCTCGCGCTGCTCTATAACGGCCCCTCCGCGAAGCGGCTGCCGGCAGCGCACTTCCTTCCCTCGGGTTTTATTTTCCCCTTTTCCCGACTGAACATCTCACGACTGCGCTGTGATCGCTTTGAGCGTGTCAGAACGAGCTGCACTAGCCGGTTGCGTATGCGTACCGTTGGGACTGCTTCTGAAATGGCCTGTTGAAAACTTAGCGAAATGCCATAATTACTTGCCGTAATTGTTCCGAGAAAGCAAAATTTCGCAATACGTCCGTGCGACGAACCAACAACAAAATGCATGCAGGCTCATCATGGCAAACGAGGCTAGCTTCAGGGCTGAAATGGTGAAGGTGCCAGGATGGTGGCAGATCATTCGTACTCGATGATCGGAGATGGAAGCACAAAAACAATTAAAAAAGAAAGATTACAAATGCACTGACTGTAGGCGATTAATGTTGGGTGCGAGAGTGTTGGTGAATACTCGAGACCTCAGAAGCATGTTATCAGAAAAATCATGCACATGTTTTTTCTCTGCTATCCAGCAAAATCGGAAAGGATGTAGGCGTGAGACCATGAGTGGCTATAGCGACTTGTAAGGAAAGAGGCGGACACCGACACCGTAAAATATTGCCCCAGCGGTTTGTTTTGCTGTGGTGGTAGTCAGTACTGACTCAGTGAATTACTCGATATAATGGTGGAAGTGGTAAATGTAAGCAAAAAAAAATATTAAGCTATTTATATTAATGTTTTAAGAATTACTATGTGAACATCATGATTTAATCTTTCTCGCCAGCGCCTCATACTGAAGTTGAAGTCTCAGCTGAAGCATGCAAAACAGGGAAAGGTAGTGAAAGCTTGTCACACCTTACTGTCACTACTGTGTCATGGGGGTGATTGAGCCATTGCAGGCTGGGCTACCAAGATTGGAGAAGTCGCGGGCGCGAGTCGATCAGATCGTGTTTCTCTTTTCTCTACTTGCAACATTCTTGTCAGTTCTGTCTCTTATCAGCTGACGTACGCCACTTTTTTTTTTACTGCAATCCCAGCATTTGCTAAGAAATTGTAGATAATTAATTGAGGCTGAGTTTTCTTTCCTTGCTGCCCAGTTTTGTTGCTGTACGCGCGTAAAAAACAAAATAAGGTGCTTCACTACAATTCTGCAAAAACTGGTCTGATGTATCGAATAATTACGGGGAGGCATATAGGCCCACCCAAAGAATAACTCTACAACAACGCCTACACATGAAAACTTGTTGCATAAAAATAGGAATTCGCTTTTTCGAATGCAACAGAGTTCCATTAATAATCCCTATTACTAGCGCCACAAGCGACATCAGAACCGCTGTAACATACCTCCAACGTACCCCTTGCTCACGTCTGCAGGATAGTTGTAAAAACTTCGTAAGTCTGCTCAGTCGGAGCAAGTCATTTCTTAGCCTCTGCGGTGGTTGAGTGGTTATGGTGCTCAGCTGCTGACCCGCAAAAGGCGGGTTCCATCGCTGACACCGCGGTCACATTGGATGGAGGAAAAATGCCGGAGGCCCTTGTACTGTGCGTTGTCAGTGCACGTTAAAGAATCAAATTTGTTCGTAATTATCCGGAGCCCGACACTACGGTGTCTAATAGCCTGAGCCGCTTTGGGACATCGTATCCCATGATGCCAAAAGCAAATTCATTTCTGAATGTCTAGTCGTGAATAATGCCCCACTGCCAATGTCGTCCCTGGCTCCAGTCACCAAGAAAAAAGAAAGAACCTGCTATACGCGAGGTTTGCATGCGTGCTCTCCTGCGTGAGAGCGTATCACTGCACACGCAACGACGCCCGTACACCGGCCTAGCGGATTTCAGGCTGGCTTTGTGTTGGGAAATTAATGGTTCCAAAGATAAGCGCTGCAAACAGAGACACCTATCTAGCACTTGCCACCCTGTGCTGGCTAAGCAGCAAAGAATCAATTACCTCGGCAGTCATAAAGACCCAAGCGTTATATTTCTTTTTTTTTTCCTTGAGCCCGAGATAAGACAACCACGGCTGAGTTTGTGGCCGGTGAAGGCCGCTATAGCGCTGTTTCGACATCGCATTAGCGCTAATGACTGATCATAACACACAGAGCAGCATGGGTGCGATAACGAAACACGTGCAGCGAGCTGCGGCAGTACATGTAATTGGGCATTTCGAAAAGACCTGCGTAATGCTTTGAGCCGCAATTCTACTGGTGCATTATGTGAACGGTCCGTACTGGAGGTTTGAAACAGTAGGAGTGGGTGGTGGTGATTACGCTGACGAATGGAGAGCTCTTTCTCAGCTTTGAACAAATTGCTATAATGATAGTGACCAGCTAACATCTCTTATTAATAACAGGCGGTTTATGTCGGCGGATAATTGAACTGCGCTTCGTATCTTAACGCAGTCATCACCCTCTAATGCATGTATCCTATTATTAGTTAATAATATCATTTTTTTCCGGGAGGACACATAGCCCCGAAGATACAAGATGTAATAGTAGATCCGCAGAAAAAAATGGCAATGATTTTAAAGCACAAACTACTGTTGGGTGCATTTCATTTCATTATAATTTCTTTATGTAAAGTCAAACTGGTACATGTGCACCAGCTTCAAATCTTGTTTGGTTGTCGGTGTTTTAGTGCATCGGAAAGGGCATATTTTTTAACATAAAATCTGGGAAGCTACTAGTGTTGCTTGCACATTGCTGAGACATAACCAGCGAATTTTACTCAAATTACGAACAGGATATGATGAAAGTACGATGCCTGGTGAAAGTCCGAGGGCTGGTCGTATTTTTTTTATATTTTGGGGGCGACATTATTTATACAAGAATTGCATATTTCGTTTTCTCTTTTCCTATACCCGGCACTTTGTTTTAGTACGTGAGCTAGTGGATCACAGTGAGCGCTTAGATGCCTTTAGAAAATTGTCTGTGCTCAAAAGGGCTGTTATACTTTGCAGAACACATAAAATATTTGACGCAGCCAATACAAAGTTCCTTTTTGTGGCCATTCGCTGTTGTTGTATACCCTGAATAGTGAACGTCACTGATACCTATTCAGCGAAAGATAACGGTGGTTTCATAGACTAATTTTGACGCTGCATACGCTTCACATGCAACCAACTATGCTCAATGAAAAAAAAAATTGTTTTCAGAGCATGACAGGAACGGTAACATTCTCACTTTTCTTGGGACATCTCAACCGCACCATGAGGGAAGAGACGGAGGAGTGAGGGAAATGAGAAACAAATGACGTAGTGTAGGGCTTTGGAATAATTTCCACCAACTGGCGGCCTTTAAGGTGTTGTGCCATCGCACAGCTCACGGGCGGTTTTTGTGCGTTCCGTCTTGATCGAAATGCGACCGCCGCGACCGGCTCCGAACCAGGCTACCGCGGTTCAGTGGCCGAACGCCCGGACCACGAGTCATGCCGCGGCGGGCGAGGGGGAGGGGAGGTGTCCGAACTAAAGAAAAGAACGTAAAGCCGACCAAACGAAAAGGGGCACTGAGCATCCGAAGACAGCGGGTTTTGAGGAGATGAGCACAAGTAGTGAAAAGCACCCGTACAAGGAGCAGGCAGGAAATGCAGCCAAAATATGATACAGGACACCAAACTGCTTAACGTATCCCGAAAGGAGAGGTGGGGCAACTACTAACAGTCCGCTCGTGACAATTACTGCGGCACATCATGAGGTCGCATACCCGTGCAATAAAACACAAAACTTAAAAAGGCGGTATCAACGAGTGGCGATAGTAGAGATCAAAATATTGATGCGTATATATAGGAGAGAGAGAGAGAGAGAGAGAGAGAGAGAGAGAGAGAGAGAGAGAGAGAGAGAGGTGATATAGAACACACATACAAGTTTTCTGTGAGGTATTAAGTATAGCACAAAAAATTGTTGCGCTGCTTTCGGCAGCTTACGCTTTGATCTGTAGCGCACACATATTGAGCGGCAGCGGCCTGGCTTCTATGGTGTGCTGCTGCCTTTCAGTTACTTTGAAATAATGAAAGCTATGCGCGCCTAAACCGAAGCGTGACGACGGTGAATGCGCCGGATGGGTCATGAAAAAAGCGGGTCTCCCACCGCCACTTCTGTGTCAAGGTCTCGGGGTGTCCGCGGTGCACCCGAAAGGTGCTCCATCTTTTTTGCAAGACCTCAGCGCCTCCGCTGAAATTTTAAATTTTAATCTCCATGCGATGTGTACAAAACAGGACGATTGGCAAAGAACAAGAAAAAGAGAGAAGGATGATTCATCAAAAACCCTGATGAGTTATGGCAAAAGAAACATCGATACCCAAGAGAAACGAGACGTGAAGGCTTAACATTCATTTTTTTTTTGTGGCAGAAACGTTACAGCCTTGACCAAAAATGCACCCAGAAAGCAGTACAGCTCGATAAACCAGCAGAAATCTCACAATGAAATTTTAGACCGCAAAACCTTTAGGTTCGTGAAAACTTTCAGGTCGCAGATTTAGATCGCGATACATTGGTGCCCAGATTACCAACCCAAGCATGCAGACTAAATTAGAAAGTCTTCTTTTCTAGTTATGCAAATACTCATAAAACAGAATAACTTTGTCACTTGGCATGACATATATTCGAACAAAACTGGTTCATTTGACATTAAATACTCGAAATCAGTCACATGTTCACAGTCACATGTTCAGTCACATGTTCCCATGTTCTTTCTTCCTCCTGAAACATCGATCTTTGTTTTATTGTAAAGAATAAAGACATCATTTTTCTTACACAAGAGTACGTGCCGCAAAAACCAAAACTAACTTTCTAACCTACAAACCAAATTCTGCCGGTCCGATGAGCTTGGCATTTGTGTTAGGCGACAATAAGCATGTACACATACTCCTAAGCGCCCACCCCGGTCGTCTTAACTAATAAAAACATTATTCACGCCTTCTGGATTAACTATTCCTATTCAGACATGTACTCCGGCTCTTCCAGAAATACCAGGCCGCGGCTCCAGCTTGTACAAATTTTAATAGCCCCGCGGGTACGCGGCCAGCAGTGCGAGTCGAAACCACAACATCCAAGTCATGTCAAGTCATCTTTATTTCAACATCACAAGGATGGTAGGGGCGCAGCCAAAAAGCCTATTAAAGGCTTGACGAGGGGCTGCGAAAGTGGGCGTAAAGATATCTTCGCCTGAAGCAGATTGTGTGTTCTGTCCCCGGTACATGGCGTTTCAGTAGTTCTAGCTTTTCAGAGCAGGTGCGAACTATTCCCGAGCGTGCACACTCATACAAAATACAAAACTACAATCCCCAGAGTGCCATGTTCACTAGAAGCCATGCACGTGTTTTTCGACCAGCGAGGCACCCGAAATTCGAGCACATAGACATAGCGATGAAAGCAACAAACGGAAACATTATTCCCGCTTCGCGTTAGTATATATTTCGTTACATCCACTTCTGACTCGTTAGCCTTACGCAGCACTTTTGGGGATTTGCTATCAGCCCTCCCTCACCGTTCCCTGTATCCTGTCGGTAGCGCGTATGTGTTCATCGACAATAACACGGAACCGGTTGCGCCTGCGAAAAGAAATCCGCCTCACTATCACCTGGGGATGCAGCCTTCAAGGACAAAGAGCACCGCCTCCCTGTGTTATCTCCAGGGCTTCGTAAGTAACGAAGCATTTTCTTTCAGCGCACGTACGCACTTTAAAATAAGCGCGAGAGGCATTTTTAAAGGCACGAAGTTTCCAGAACACAGCACTCAGTAATACCGCCCAAGATGCGAATACAGCGCATTTGGAAGGTTCCTGTTTGAAAGCTTCCCAGGGGAGAGCTTTACGGATACAACGCTGCGTATGTAGGTGCATTACTTGCCAGCGATAAAAGAACGTGCCCCATTTCCGAGATGAGAAAGGCATGACGTAAAATACTGCCTACTACATGCATTTTTAACCTCTAAGTAATTCACACCTTTTGGAGTTCGCCGATTCATTGTTGCAGAAGTGCGAACAGTGAAGCCCCGGGTACTAACGCAAAGCTGTTTTAGAATAGAAAAGTCTCCAGTGGGCAGTGCAAAAACAACCACCAAAAGGGAGAAATGAGGCAAGCAAGACGTTTGGAGGGTTGAAAAACGCAAGAAAATAAGTATAATAAATCAAAAACCTAAAAGGCGCTTTGATTGTGTTCTTGATAGAGAAAAGAAAATATTTTAGAAGAATCACCAGACATGCAATGTTTAAGGTCTATCCCGCCTCTCTTGTTTTTTTTTTTGTACCCACATTTAAGGGAGCAAACCTATCTTACAAATTTATTTTTCTTTGAATGGAATTCGACAGATTCGGTTTTCTCCGCACCCACCAGTTTAGATCGGTCGAAGAAATGGCGTGTTGTAGGTGAGATAGTGAGAAGCATCAGTGGGCGGTGGCTCATAGTACTTAGCCTCCCAGCAGATAGGCATGATTAATAATATTTGTCTTTCCAGGGAAATTAATATGCATTGCTTTTGAACATGAAGCAAGGCTAGATTAAGGACGGCGTTGGGAGGGCTAACTAAGTGAAAATTCACTTCCTAATAGGCGTAGTACCACTGTACCTTGCAAAGCGTAACTGAACAGTGTTAGAGTTGCTTTGATTTGTGTTCTTAAAGGACAAAAAATGACTCCTGAAATGTGGCTCATCGTTACGCTCGTAGTCCTCAACGAAATATTCTCAAATGACGATCTAGCAGCGTACTAAGAGCTGTAAATGCTGAAATGTAGACTGAAGGAAGCAAGCCACTTCTGATCGCAGTCGCATGCCTTGCGCTCCTGCTTATGCCACGTGACGACGTCGTCGCCTCGAATTTTGTGACATTATTTTAGGAGTACCGAATCTTTCGCACGTTATTGATGGAAGATAAGGTTCTCTGCTAGGGTTAATTTGCAGTAAAACGAAACGAAGTTTTTTTATGGAAGCGTTGCCTTGCTTTTTCAAGTTATCGTGTTACTTGCCGCAACATTTTTCACGTGCTAAGGGAATATAAAGACAAGAAGACAGGAGACCGCTATTGGCGTCTTCTTTCACAACGGTCAGAAAAAAGGTAGCTGCTTCGCCCGTGTCGTAACAGGACTCAATCGGACAGTTTCCAATGAAATGTTTTCGACAACAAAGGTATTCTGGAAGACGTATGTAGGGAGTGCAACGGAGTGGGAGGCAGAACCGGGAATCTCGCGCTCAGTGGAGGTTATGGCACCGACGAAGTAATACAAAGCCTCCCCAGACGCATCATTTTGAAAGGAAGCTTTACGCAAGTTTTGTAACAAGTAAATTATATAACATGCGGATACTTGTCTCCCATGTACGTATCAGTAAGTTCCGAATTCTGGGAAAGGAGCCAATGCAGAACTCGTTTCGATCCATTTAATGAATTTCCTAAAACGAGGGTGGCGGTACGACCGAACAGCTAAAGAGCTGGATCGTATTGTTGAAAAGCCTACAACCGCAGATTGCTGCATTCATTCAAATAAGCAGATTCGTGTTACTTTCTAAAGAACAGGAATGAAATGCGAATTCTGAATGCGAATAGTCTATTTGCACTTTCAAGACCGCGCTCTCAAAGTGCTTTCTATTATAAACTCCAGCCAGTACCTTTACAACAATAAAGTAAGTTCCTAGGTATCTGAAAAGTGTAGAAAGCACTCTAACCTACAGAACCCCAAGCATTATGTGCGTATGTAAGGTCAAATACCCTGCTGTGCTTCCTCAGCCTGCACTGTCCGCTTCCCTTTTCTCCTTACGTTACTGTTGGCTTTCAATTAATTGTTTTATTTTCTTAATTGTGCAATCTATTCTTTGATTAAAACATAGTAACTGGCTAGTTGGTTCTGCATACTCGGCCCCGAAGAAACTGCATCAGTTGTGCAAAGGAGTAAATTCTGACACCGAACGTGAACCCGACTGCGTGACGAGGCACCGTCCGCGCCCCGTAGATTGCGAAAAAGATGTGATATATTCAATTCCCCTGTCGTGCGGCAACGTCTATATAGGCCAAACAGGGAGATGCCTGAACACAAGGCTACAAGAGCACAAAAGGAACCTAAGGGACCCAAACTCAGGGGAACTCGCCTTACAGTGTAGCCAGTGCGAGGGCTGCATCCCTGCCCTTGAAAGAACAGTTATTCTTCGCAAGTGTCGGGACACCACCACGAGGTTGATAGCAGAAGCTCTGGCGATATCAAAATGCGCAGATAAGTGTGTTAGCAACCCCTCTGTGCGCCTTAGTGAAAAAGAAATATAATTTCTGAACGCCAATGACAGGACGAAAGATTGGAGGAACGGGAGACAATTCCGATAATCGTGCCACGAATGCGTGAGGTGATGTGTTGTTTTGTTTTGTTGTTAGTCAGGGTTTGTGTTTGCGTCCTTCTCGTCTCGTCCTTGTTACTGCTGCGCTGCAATTTTCCACTATTCTTTGAGCGTAAATATTTTGGTGCTTGCGGTGTAGTGTTGTAATTGGACATGCGCGCTTTTAAGGGCATTTAATATCCGACGTTTAGACACGCACAGCATGCAGGGGGATTATTTTATTGCTGGTAGGCCTGAGTCTTCTGCAAGCACACAAACCGATAGGTGCGGAGCGTTCGCAACAGGCGCAGCATTGCACTGGGAACGCCTCTCGCAGGGGTGCTTCGTATATTTCGGAGCATGCTGTGTTCCGGGACTATGAACCCGAGCCCACATGGTTTGCAGCTACCCATGCACGCAGCAGACTATACACGGTTTTAGCGTAACCTATTCTATCTCTTCCTCCCACCCGGTAGCTTAGGGGATATGGCTCTCCCCTGAAGGGTGCAACGTTTCTACTTCAAGTCCTTGCGCGGCACCGACATTTCTATCAAAGCGAAATGCAAAAGGCCAGTATAATGGGGGGTGTCAATCCATGTTTAATATGTCGCAGCAGCCGAAATTAATTCGAAGTCATTCCCTATGGCGTTCCTTGTAGCTCGTGTGCTGCCTCTGGGCTATAATCGCGGCATACCTAGTCAGCATGTATCTATCGCCTCTTTCATTCCCTTAAAACCTTAGCTTCACTTACGAAGCTCCCCAGATGTCCACCAAGAGTTATACTTACTGTTTCCGCGCGTTTCCTCTAATTATGGTTCTCTCTCCCTGCTCCTCGTTCAGCTGCATAAGTAGCTTCCAAGTGCGACATCCAGATATGCTCGGTAGCTGCCAATATAGAAGTCTGAGCTATGCAAGCATGCGCTGCCATTTTTGTATTTTTCGGGTTGTGTTGGGCTTGTAGCCGAAAAAATTCACTTTTTGGCCTTTCGCAGCTTAATTCATTAAACTAAGCATGCGTGACACATTACTGCAGCGCAAGAACCACATTCATAAAACTGTGCCTAAGCATGGTACACAGAACATTAGCACGCCATACACTCAGGTGTCTACAGTGACTCTCATCACACCTTACATACGTGTTGTGGTCTCACTATATTATATACACGTCGCTACGTTCCCGCAGTCTGTACAGTTGCCTGTACACTTATGAAAACTCTTCCTCGACTTCTTCCATTAATAGTTATGACGTTGCTATGATGTGGAGACCTGTTTCAATCTCGCTAGTGCGAAAAGCGCTGGTGCATACGCTGTTCACACCACATCTCCCCTTCTACCACAGTCTCCGCAATGGACGTGTGGTGCAAAGAATGCGCATTAACATCTCTTAGAACTCGCTTCTCTACGTCATCCTAATCCTCTCACTTGACTCGATCCACCTTTTGGCCGCGAACATTAGTGAAACGCGCAAAAACTGAGTGTTTGTTAAGAAAATTAAGTTATAACATGGAGGAAACGAATACACTATACTGTGCACACAGAGAACACTGGATACTGCAGACATGAAAGCCGAAAATGATGAACCGTGTATTCTCAATATGACTGAGGGTGACCGGCTCCATGAACTACGAAGGACATAGCAAATGAGACATGGCACAGTCGACTAGGTTCACAATTCATCTTTCTACAAAGACCTCAGTTATGTCTTAAAACCAGCTTCGTGTATAAGTTATATCATTCACTAGGCGACAGTTTCACGACCTTTCATTTTAGTCACGGGAAGAACTCGGTACTGCTCGGGAAGAACTCGGTGAGCAAATTGTTTTCGCAAGTGACGCATGTGAGACTGTCACGCTCATGCCTGTGGAAAGCCTTCTATTTAGAGACTTCGCTCTAAAACATGCAAGTTGCTATCTCAAAGAAAAAGAAACAAACATGCATCATTATGAGCGGTTACGGGTAAAACACTACTATTTTTTTCTCTACATACCGGTCCGCTATGTAGGGACACATAGGAAGTGCAAGCGACATGCACGTGAATTATAAAATGCAAATGTGCAGAAAATAAACTGGATGAAAAAAACCCTCATGATATCCTGGCATCGGCATTCATTTTGAGGAATAATGCCTACTGATTATAAAATAGAGGAACTAGTTTAAGTTCTGAATTGGCAAACGAATGGCCGCAACACTGCATAGAAGAAGGAAGGTACATCAGCTGCGTCTCAAACCGTTGGTCCTATGCTGACCATGTGGCGTACAATTCCATCTACGAATCCCGCTCGCCTCTCTCCTCCCGCCCTTTTCACCCTTCGCCTGAAGCGCCAGGCGGCAATTTTCAACAAACTGTCAAACTTCTGGAGGATATCCGTGTCTGGAAAGCACGGTGCTTGCGACTACTCTGTAGCTCAGAGAGAGTGAACACGAATTTTCTTTTGCAATTTTATTTCCTACTACGCGATAGGCGGCAGCGAAACGCAGAATCAGCACTTTGACTTGCCTTCTTTTCCCGGGCGAAGCACATGCGGCCAAGAAATTACTTGCCTCGCTACCCGAAGCAGCGATCACGTTCGTGCGCGGCGCCGCGTAACCGAAAACGCGGGCCCGATTTTTTCCTCGCTATATCAGAAAGAGGGAACATACCCGCGTTTGCGTGCGCAGGGAAATATGTGCGTCGCCCTCGATGGGCTCAGCGTGCTGACTAATAACTGTAATCAGACCCCTAAGCCGGCGCGGGTGGCAGCGCGGGTCATGCCACAAGCCACGACTCGCTTAATCAAGGCAGGCTGCAGCAAGTTCTGAGGGCTTTGAGTCAGGTTCCGCTCGAGTTGAGGTTGAACTTGAGAGCTCGGACGGGAGAGGCATTCGCTTCCCTCCGCTACCTGAATTGCAGCAGCAGCCATGGAAATGCGGTGTCTGCCAGCTACTCGGTTCGCTGGGCACGGAACACAGCATAGCCTCCACCTGTGAGTGGATGCCGTGCCGAGTAGAATGCAAATGAAGAAGGGGGCTGGACCGAGTGCCTGTACCGCGTGTCCTAAACTAGTTTTGCGGGCACTGCGCCGCCTCTGGTTCCATTGGAATTGCGTGTGTGCCCGCTTTATCCCCACACCCATGTTCTTCTCCTTGATATTTCGAAAGGAACTTTGAATAGGAGCAACGAAAGTTACGAGCTTCGCTTGGAATGCGGCAACTCCTGAGAACTGTTTTCTCGAGTTTACGCTCATGTGTGGTAATTTTAAGCTAATGGAAGTACATTAGGCATTTGTTTATAAAATGAGCTGAAGGCATTTGCCCTGTATTGTATACATTCCGTTGCAAATAACAGGACATTATTCGGAACATAGAGGTGGTGTATGTACCATATTTTATTTTGCAGGTGCAGTAACAAGAACAGAAGTCTGAAGCTTGGATACGCAGTCTGATTTCTGGAAATAAGCTCCTCATCGTGCGAAATTACGAGAAAATGCGCAGGTAATAATCAACCGATGTAGGGGATGTGGAACTGTACTCAAAGTAAAATATTTCTTGAGAGAAAAGCTCTCGTCTTTTCTGACTGAGGGCATTTCTGTAGAATGTGTGCCTAAAGGTCATGCTTAATACGCTTAGAATTATGGAGTAGCAAGCCCGAATTCAATTTGCTTGAGGAAAACTAATTTTTTGGTGGCGAAGCACGTAAACATACAGGAAATATGCCCGAAAAAATACCTTTGCCAATTTTCATCTAAATTTTAAATGAAGTGTATTGTTTGACACTGACGCAGCTCCATGACCGCTTTAAAACGAATAAAGATAAAGTAGCACACTACTTTTCTACAGAATACACTCTTAGGGTTCACTTCAAACCGATCACTAATGGCCAGTGGACAACTCAAAACAACCCGTAGAGCTCGCTTCCAGACTACCACAGACACGTGGCAACGAGCCTGAAGTAGATGTATTTTATACCGGCTCTATCGCAAGACTGACTTTCTCACAGAAATCCATATTTCGGGTGCTCACAGCATTGCCGAACACACACACATGTGCACGCACACACACAAGTCCGGCTGCACAGTATTTTCACGGTCTAGACTAAAAAGAAGACGACATTTTCTCGAAGAGAAGGAACTCTAGCTGCCTGACAAAACAAGTGGACAGAGACCAGGATATAAAACATGCTACAAGAATGACGCAAAAAAACATGGCAGAAACCACACAATGATGGAAGATAAAACATGTTTACCATAACTAAAAAACGCCCGTAAATGGCACCTGTAGAGCGTTCTTCAGCGTTTTCCAGCGAAAGCTTACTCTGCTGACAGTGTGCGATAGAAGGCGTAAAATATATAGCCCCGCGAGATTCCTGCGGTCTTGCATCTCGTTGCATCGCCGAAGTCTTATCCATAGACACGCCGCCAAAGTCCTTGTCACCTCGGCTGACAGCGGTTGCTCTCCCTTGCATGCTCTCTCGGAACCAAGGGATTCGCCGCGCAGAACACTAAAAAGCAAATAAAAAAATAAAGGGTATGCCACCT
Organism: Amblyomma mixtum; assembly: GCF_055824585.1. Lineage (NCBI taxonomy): Eukaryota > Metazoa > Arthropoda > Arachnida > Ixodida > Ixodidae > Amblyomma > Amblyomma mixtum. The sequence goes on from NC_143012.1 coordinate 246,495,862, forward strand.
TTCTCTTACAGTAACGGCGACGACGTCACCCGAGAAAATTCAAGTCGTGAGAATGTCTCCAGACGTCGCACCTCGTACGTTCCCCATCTCGCAACCTCCGTGCACCGTCCATGTCTCATCCGGGGCGGTGCGCTCCAGATCGTAAAGATATGTACGAAGAAACTACAAATATACGCGCAAAGAAAGCAAAATGAAATACTGATGGAGTTCCCGTACACGTTTAGCTGTCTGTCCTCTACGGATAGAAACTGCGTTTTTTTTGTTGGCTCCCGACTCGCCGTAAAACCCAGGAAAGGCTTTCTTTTCCAACAGCATTTTCTTGCTTCCTTTTATAGCTGTTCATTCTGGAGCTTCTTTTCTTGGGAGTTCAGATACGCGCTTAGCCGTACGTTATGCAGTGACGCGTGGAAACCTTGAGAGGTCTTTCAATGCTTTTCTTTTTGCCGTTCTCGTTCATCAAAAAAGAAAAAAAAAACACTCTGTGCCAAGCTTTTGTGCTTCAGTAATTCTCAGCGTGTTCAGCTCACCGCTTAAGTAAACTTTGTCAATGTCGCGCTATTGAGTCCCGGCTTCTGTTGACTCTGTCGTCAATTTAGTGTCGATAGCTCAAGGCGGGTAGCAACTCTCAGCAAGCGCTCATGCCTTTCCGTGAGTCTTTTTGCTCTGTTGCGTTTCCGTAAGTGCCGTTCTTGGCAGACACTTCGGAGTGTAAATACTTCGGCCGTTCGAAGGGATGTTGCCGCTTCGCGGTAGGTGTTTGTACAGCATTACACTCTGTACACGCAAGACATGCGTTAAGCGGAACTACGCAGCAGATGCTGCCTGCAGAAAGCAAGCACTCACAACTCGGAAAATCAGCGTAGTGTAGCAAATACGCGGCGGACGATATACTCGAAAAACTCCAACTTCAGCTCCACGAGAAACGAAAATAGTCCACGAAGCGCGCTCAGGGTAAATATCAGGCTGCTTACTTGCCAGGCAGCATGGTTCGGAACCTGTGCGCGCAGGAATTTTGCTGTCCTCAAGAAAAATAAGACGCTCTAAACAAAACAAGCCGCGGCCGAGCTAAGCTTCGGGCCCTGGACTGCTGGTTGCTGATTAGGTTTGTTGAAGGGCCTACGGCATATTAATCGAATTTCTTACAAGCACGCAAGCAGCGTATGGCTGATATTCTTGTTCTGGCTACTACAGGACTTCAAGCGTGCTCATAGGGTACACCTTTAATGTTTCTGCCCAAATTGACGTCTTGTTCTTCTTGAGACATAAGCCGTATTGAAAGGAGTGCACTTTCTACTAGTAAACTCATTCACAGCTTTCCGCAACCTTTCTGGTTGGTTTTGTTTGTGGGGTTTAACGTCCCAAAGCGACTAAGGCTATGAGAGACGCCGTAGTGGAGGGCTCCGGAAATTTCGACCATCTGGGGTTCTTTAACGTGCACTGACATCGCACAGTACACGGGCCTCTAGAATTTCTCCTCCAAAGAAATTCTAGCCGCCGCGGCCGGGATCGAACCCGTGTCTTTTGGGTCAGCAGCCGAGCACCATAACTGCTAAGCCACCGCGGCGGCGCAACCTTTCTGCTCACCCCAATCGTCTCAAGGGGAAAAAAAAATGGGAGAACACTGATCTCTCCTGCATTGGAGAAATGAAGGAAGCATTTTTGTTTGAATGTCAGCAACGTTTTTACAAGTCATGGTTGTCACGTAACGCTTATCACGGGTCCCTTCGATAACGTCGGCAACTTTTTTGCAAGTCATGGTTGTATAACATCAGTACCCATCCACAGCACACTTTACCGTCTTACGCGCCATAGCGCGTTCATCTCGTGCAACTCTAACAAGCTTTAAGCAAACGACCCTTCGTCCTGTACTCTTTCTGTGCAGGTCCTGTACACGCTACTCATGAGGCAAGAAATGCGCAAGTGCTCTTCGAACACCGAACTTGGGAAGCTAAACCATATTGCTCAGTCTGGAAGTCTATCTTACACTGCTTAAATTATTGACAACGTCGCTGTAACGCGCCCGTTCATTTCGCGTTATAGTAGGGCGTCGGTGTAACCGGTAAAGCGAGCGCAAGAGGCATTCTGCCGCACGGGTGGGTGGTGCCATTTTTAAACTTTGTGTCTTCTTTTTTGCAGAAAACTTATACGAAGGTGAACTCCTCCTTTGGAAACTTATCTTTTCACTGTGAAGAGAAATTAAAACGAAAAAAACCAGGCCAGATTTCTATTCCTCGATAAATTTCATCCAAGAGTGCTCCAGAAAACAGGTTTTTTGTGCAGTATGGTAGCGATAGCTTTCCATACAACACAAATTGAACTGGAAGAAAAGGATGAATTCTAGAAAACAGGATTTGAAGACTTCACAAAACCGCAGTTTATTTTTGTGCTCCACTTTTTATTCACAGAAAGCCGTTTATTTGGTCATAAGCAGAAATGTCTGCACTTATTCGAAGCAGTTCGGCAGCAATGACTTCGAGCTTCCTCATTTTCTGGGTCACTTTTGCGCTGCCAAACTCTCATGTAGGCGCGCGATTCAGGCATGTCTTTGCAGTGTTAGCAAAATGATTTGCAGATAGTGTGCCACAAGTTATGGGTACCTGTCTGAAGAGCGTTTCAATGCTCTTTGTGCCGGCAATGATCTTTGTGAACCCCCCCCCCCCCCCCCCCCCGATACGGAAGGCGGAACAGAATCATCATTCCCCATCAATATGCTGTGCTGCTCTTTCGATTTGTGTGTTCCTTAAGTTGACTTCCATGCGAAGATGAATAATATTCCCCAAAGGAATGCAGAGGAGATAACCGCTCGTAGTAATGATGCTTTGTGCGGTCCTCTTGTGTGTTCCGCAACCGAAAACAATGTACGCTTCTGTCTTGAGGAACCGGACGGCCCTCTTGTTGTGCCTACGAGTTCCTCATCGTCAAGCCAGGACTTCACCACTGACGAGACCCTTTATCAATGAGGGCGTGAAACGCGCCATAAGCTCGGCGGTGATTTCGATCTGACATGGCATAACAGTATAGCGGACTGATGGCGTGAATGACCAAAAAAAATGAATTCTGGGTCAAGCATTATTTGATATCGGAGTATCAAAGTGCTTTAAAGATCTTGGCTCATGAAGCCGTCCTTGATACGATGCACACTCTGGTTGAGAACAGCCACAAGTTTACGTGGATAGCCAGCTATTTGACTTGGGAGAACGTATAATGTGGAGTTCGGCTACTGCGTACAAATACGGCTCCTAAGCACTACGCTGCACAGGTTGGCGTTCTCTGCCTTATTTTGCTTGATTCTCTATTCATTGGTCACTTTGAACACCACTACCCGACACTAGAAAATTCATCTTCGCCTAGGACATCTCGATTTGGGCCTCCACAGGGACGCGACAAAAGATGCAATCAGGGTTCCGACGAGCGCCTGTACTGGTGTCTGCGTACCTTCACCCTGAAAGAATCAGCTTATCAGGCGGACGTGGGCGCTGTTGACGTTTCCTCAAATCACTGGCACCGTATCATATGCCTGTAGGTGACCTATCAATTCCTGATTTCAAAGCTTGGTGGCTCTTAGGGGTTCGCGTTTGCTGATATATGTTGTGCAGCTCTAATACTCTATTATAGAGAGAAGCAGCCCACTGTATCGCACCTTGCTCTAATTATAACAGAGAAATGATACGAGGCGTCAATGAGGTCTATGCCTATTCTATAACGACCAGATTCTTTTTCACCCAAAAGTACTTTTAGGTGAGAATGCACTTAATAAATTTTTGATGTGTTTCAGGCTTCTCATAAAAGCGAATGTTTTAATCTAACTCTAGGTGTTATAAAGTGTCAGACAATTCAACACAATACATATTTGAACTGCGTGTTCATGTTTGGCGGACGAGAGCCCTAGCTATTTATGTGACATAAATGCCATTTTGGAATACAGCTATAAGTAGTGACGTCTATGCTGGAGTTGCGGAGGTAACATACCGCGAATACGTGGCTACACTTCGCCTGTTTTATCAGACGCTTTTTTCAAGAACACGCAACGCTACAAAACTTCACGCATTTATGGGAGCCCCTCGAGACGAGTCCAAAGCTGCAACAGTTGCTAGTGAGACGCGCCAATCGTTTTTGGTGCACGTAGTTGTCGACTTGCATGTTCTACCACCTTCCAGGAAACTTAAAGATTACGTAGCTTACTTGCCAGCAGAGTGGCTACACAAGGGAATTTGAAACTCATCGCTGCTGATTGTTTTCTGATCCTTCAAATTATATACGGTGCAAAAGACCTTTGTCTGACATTTGGTGTCTGCTACAGCCTTAGTGCGTCTCGCGATACAGTGCGTTGCCAGGGTAGGACTCATTACACCGCCTGAAGCGGATGAAACACTCTTGCTTATGCGCGTCTATTACGCAGATGATTCCAAAGCTGAATGTTGTGCGATGCCGAAGGTATTTTATTTCCTTATATTACACCTTGGCTGTAGCCAGGAAAATCAATCTTTACGAGCTTAAGGCGATGACACGCGATTTCTGGTATATTTCTACTCTCAGTTTGTGCTTTTATTACAAGAAAGTCTATAAAAATTATAGCTAGTCGAGATAGTATCGTGTCATCTTGGAAGCACTCCGCGAAAGATGAACGCACACCAAGAAAAGAAGGCAGCTATTCTTGTTAATTGTTATTGTATTGGTCTCTTATGCTTCTTTTACTATATGCCGTCACACAATCAATATTTGTCCGTTCCTTTTATTGGAGTGCAATTTTCAAACCAACCAGTTTGGTAATTGTGTGGAATATAATCCGGCAGTAGAGTTACTTTTGAACAACTATACATTCACAGACGATTTTAATCTCAGAGGAAAACGCATTCTGTTTCCACCAACAAATAAATCAGTTGCATTCATTAAGTGCTGCTCAAAATAAGAAAGCATTGTGATGAGCATTGCATATTTAGTAAGAAGAGGTTGACCGAGCATGCGAAATAGTTGTTTTGCGTTATCCAGTTTTCAAATTTTATCATACAACAATTCCAAATTTTATGTCATTCCGGTTTAATTGACTAAAGAAAACGATACATACTGGTGCATCCGTTTTTTACTAATATGTTCCATTTTAGATGTGTGCCGTATGGTTTCAAGCATATACAGCGATATTTCTTCTCAAAAAGTCACCATCAAATAGAAGTTTGAAGGGATGACTTTCTATACAAATTCTCTCAAAGAGTGAAAGGCAGGAGAAAACGTTAAAACTTATTTCGGGCAAATATTCCGGCTTCGATGTGGATTAGGAGTGAAACCAGCTGCTTATAGTGCACTTGGCATTGGTCCCTCTGATCTAAGCAGCCGTCACGTTAGTGAAGTTACAAGAAAGCATGTGCGAGTCCGCGTTCATTTCTGCTCGCAATAAGCCAATGAACCTACATCGCAGAAAGAGGTTATGTACGTTGCAGATACGAAACAGCGCAGCCTGCCAAAACGCTTCTATTTGTCGGTTAAATTAAGAACTAATGCCCGACATTTTTTTTTCGTAGATGACATTCGTCACTACATATATCGCACAACATACGCATGTTTTCCGCCTCTTTCTACGAATTTCTCGATCTGCTTTTCTCTCCCGTATACTCGAAGTTTATGTTCCCTGGCAAGCGAAGAACAGAACACCGCAAAAAATTACAATACATCCCCGTTGCTTGCTTCAATGCGTCAAGCGCAGAGGCAATATTCCTGCACGCGAGATCATTTTAGACTGACTTCGTTTTTATTTACACCAAGAACGAAATATTTTAGCATGTAATCTATCATCTAAGAAGTAAAGGTGTCAGTCACTGCGCTCAGGGTGATTGAATTTTGTGCACGTTGTGCTGAACAACGTTTCTTGCTCCCCGCACGTCGGGACTGAATCTTCAATCATGGAAAAGTGACAGTCCTGTAATTGCGTGTGGCGTTACGTTGCTTCCTAAAGTGCTGCCAGGTTCATGCCTTGCTTTTGCAGGGCAATAAATGAGATATTTATTATACTTCCCAAAGAAAGAGACTCTACTGTTCCGGTTTGCTTTTATTCTGTACTGTATATACAAAAAATCTTTATGATTATGATGTTTCTTCAGGTTTGGTTTGTTTATGTAGAAACGCTGGGCGCACGAATGCTTGCTGGAAACTTAGGAAAGTGATTAAAGGATAATGCTAATGGGGAGCGTTTCACTTGAGAAATTATGCGTTATGGCTGCACCGGGATACTGCATTCTGTAGCACCGATGCTTTTCTATTGCTTTAAACCAGGGCAGGTGGCAGAGCTTTTTAAAGTGCAAAAATATGCCAAATAATTCGCACTGCTATAAGCCACGAGTAAGGGAAATGAGTGCTAATGTATTACGAATTGGTATTAGAAGCCACTGAACATTTTCGTATTAATCACTGGTGGTGTTCTTTACTTCCTTCCTCGTGTATTGTACGGGTACGCTGATATTTGCAACAGTAAGAAGTCAGCATAGAAGCGCCCAGGGAAAAAAACCTAAACAAAATATTGTTCAAAGCACGGTACTCTCAATATCCCTCAGAACAAATTGTTGCGCCCTAACCTTAAGGAGTTTGTTCAGGCATTCAGGTGCGTAGATTTTATTCATATCAATTCTATTTAAGGTTTTGTTCGAAGTGTTGACCCGAGTACTATTACCTCTAGACTGCTTCTTTGGGAAACTTCAAATTTTGGATGATATTTAACCTACCTGCCTGATATGTGGCTTGGTGTTTCCAAGTCAGATTAAAAGTTTTTCTGCAAAAAATGCCTTTTGTTTCTCAGAATATTGGCTTACCTTATCAGATAATAAAACTAAAAATGACCATCCAAGTAAAAGCACCAGCACAATCATTTTCTGAGCCTGCATCACTGTCAAGGAGGCACGAAATAATGAACTCAGAAGGCGTGCATGTAACTATAAGAATAAAAAACACCTGACAAGAATAGCTGGAGTTACTTCGCTTCTACTCATACCCACATATTACCGTTAGCAAGAAGTAAGCCTAGGTTACAGTTTTGCGCAGATTTTGTTGGAGGCTGTTGTGCCATTCTACTTTCTGTGTGTGCAACTATGAGTCCCGTTTCATTTCAGGCTTAAAATATATCATAAGCCAATTATTAGTTTAATAGGAGATCAGACGCAAGAAAAACGTTTTGTTAATTGCCACTACTCAAAGCTGGTGATATGACGGAAGACATCTTACCATGATGTTGATGTCTGTTTTCAGCAGTCAAGCGAGAAATCCTATCTTGACGCTGTGCAGTTGCGGTAGCAAACCAGACACTGCTTGATTCACACAGCAAGGGTAGTATCCCAGAATCCCAAACAGTTTGGAACTTTGTTTCATACACTTCTCAAAGGTTGAACTCTTCCCCTCACAAAATCGTCAATGCTTTAAGCTTTTCCTTTTTTTCGCACGCTTCTCATTGACGCCAGCAGTAAACAATCTTCAGACAACCGCCACCATCAACACTGTCTTCCCATCCACTCCGCACCGGGCCGGTAGCTTCTGTCGTGAGTGACCAAGTAAAGTGCATTTGCCTGCTTAAAAATTTTTCCTTAAGAAGTTGGGTTCTTGGCGGTTACGTGGAGTCCTGTTTTAGAAAAACACCAAAAAACAAGGCTACAACTCCTCTGGTCAGAAACTTCTTCAGCTTTTTGCACTTTTCACTCGAAACTTCTTAGTGTTTAAAACTGTGTTTGTTTTTTTTACGGTAAGGACAGCTAATAAAATCAACAGATGCACTCGATGGTTCACTTCAGGGAGGCGAAAGGAGAAACGCTTAGTTCTTCATACAAAGGTATGCACTTTCAGAGGCGTAGTATCGAAAGGAAGAAAATGAACCACAGCGCAACACTTCACAAAACTTAGTTGTCCAACGTCGTCAGTGCTCGTCGTCGTATCGTGACGTCGTGGGCAGCGGAGCCGCCGTTCGCTTGGGAGTACCACCACTGGCCAGCTACATGCCGTGGTTCGCAGGAGGCCAACCACACAACACCGAGAGGCTGTCCCAGGCGCAGGCGCTCCTTTCGGGCGCCGCTCGAAGTCTGAGCCCTGGTTTGCAGCGAGGCGGGCCCGCGCTGGGACCCGAGCTCGCCGCGGCCGCCGAGGGCGCGGGTGTCGAGCTTCGCCCTTTCCCTCCGCTTTCAGACACGCGTTTCGGCTCGGTTGCTTGGACTGCTTATGTGAGCGAGGGTATATCGAATGGCATCGGGCTTTTTTACCACTGCGAGCGGCGAACGCAAACACAGAGCTTCACTGCGTTCCGTTCCGGCTGCGGCTTCCGAATGCGTGTAATAAATTCCGGCTCGCGACGAGCGTGAGAAGACTGTTTTGGGGAGCCCAGCTTTCTTTGCTACACTCTGGTGTGCTGTATGTTTTGATGGAACGAAAGAGCGATGAAATGCGAATGTTGATGGTATGCATGAATTGTTGCTTTCCCATTTTTTCTCTATAACTCAACTCAGTCTACCCCTCTTGCTTCATCTCAAAATAGGTGCTGGAAGCAAGCTTTATTTATCGTCGGGCTAACGTGGCTGTCAGTTATCGTCGTGAGTTGGGTATTCTTCTAAGAGAAATAAGAAAAAAAGTCAGGTATGCTGCTGCACCGACATTTTCTTGAATGTTTTTAAGAGAAGAACGAAATACCACTACCGGTAAGGACACTTTCTGATTCTAAAGTTCCGGTTCCAAATGCCATGCTTATAACAAAGTACGTATAAATTATATTTCAGCTATAGTTTCTATTTCTCCAGGATTCACTGCACAGCACAGTCACCACCTAAGAATAGCTCCCTGTTGAATTGACTCTTCGTATTTTAAGTACTGTTTTCTTTGCTAGTACTGTTATGAATTGAGTGAAAGCGGCAATCGAGGGGTCCTACTCTCGTATCTCAGCATTTCTTGTCAGTCAAGAAGTACATAGAAATTACTTTCCAGCGCGCAGTATTTATTACAGCATTTAAAAAGGTAACAAATTTAGGCTAAACTATATTAGGAGTCTCAACTTGCTCAAACCCACAAGCAGTGTTACGTAGTTGCACCATTCAAACCCCTTAAGGTTGGGGTTTCTGGGAGCTTTTAATGCCTTCACATGTGACTGTGTTTTAACAAGGACGTCTCGGAATACGCCACTGAGCAATACAATCTGGAACTGCTTTCTTTGTCCCAGTCACTTCGCTATCGCCTGCATCCTGTGGCTCACACTGTGACTTGCCTAACTCGAGGCATCGCCCATCCTAAATAAATCCTCCTCCTTCCCCGGCACCTTTTTGAGGACTTCACTGCACGCCATAATTAGCCGGTAGACTGAATCCTGTGTCCGCTCACAGGTCTAAGAAACTATTGAATGCATCCCTTCGTTGCACATGTAGGCAAGGCCTCAGTTTTCTTCAAATGCATTCCCAAGAATTCACGAGGCTTTAGGCGGATTATCTGGGCTGACCAGATAGCGACTGGTCGAAGTTACGCTGGCTCTGAGTGAGTAAATATTGAGCGCTTAGAACTTTAGACCAAGTAGTGAGGTGGGGCACTGAAGCGCCCGACAGGGGAAAGGCTCAACGGTTTTAGAATACAATTAAGAGATGAGGTGGAACTGTAAAGAAACTTTTATTGCCAAATTATGCCGCATACGCTCATTCATTGACTGTCATAATTAATGAGCGCTTGAATGCCTGCCGGGCATTTGGTCCGCTTACGCAAAAGTATTGTGCAACTCAAATAATATTTGCCCAGCTTTTGTAAAGATACCTTGAAAACTAATATGCCTAATATAATAATGAGTCATCGTACGCTCTCCGGCCAGTACGCAGGTAATCTGTGTTACGGAGGCGCATCGATGAACTAGCGCCGGCTTGGTAAACATTGCTTAGGTACCATAACATTTTCTTAAACACTGAAGAAACGAAGTTTGAAGAAACAAATCTAAACAAGAATGAAGATTGCGGGATTGCGAGACGTGTTATTATCATTATGCCACTCCTAGCAGTACTAGCACAGTGGTACTCCCCCTACATGTAATAATACTTGTAGCTGCTTTTGGCACAAGAAGGTTCAGCTCTTCTGGACCAAGAGATGATTTCATAACCAATAAGAAACGAGCATTGCTGTGTTGAACTGCCCATCTGTGAGAATGTAACCGACATGGACATGACTACCTGCGCTGTGGGCGCAACAACCGGGTGCTCTAAGGGAGAGGAGGGTATCAACGGTTGTGCTAGCGATTTCGGTTCTTTGCGCGGAAAGAGCGTTAGAATCCTTTTTTCTTCTTCTTTGTTTTCCAGCTGTGGAGTGAGGAATCCTTCTTCAGTAATAAAAGCAGTTAACTCACCAGAAAAAAATTAATAACGTCAAGCTGGGCCCGAAGAAACCTATATTCAAAACCCCGAATGTTTTCCGGCGACTGTCACTAATACCGTAAGGTTTCATGCTGCCAATAGCAAGCCTTATCAGAATTTTTACCAGCTCCCTGATTTCACTAACCAAGCTGGGGCGAGGTGGGGTACAATACTGTGCGACAGAAAGCCTCGGAAAAGCTGCCTTATAACTACGCCATTGTTTTAAAACTGATCCGCCTGACGCACTAGCAAAGCAAGATAGACTGCGGGAGAATTTCCAGCATAGCAAATAAGGCACACACTGCGTTGCGCCCAACTTTCTGAGTACAAAAATTACGAGTTACGTATTATAAAGAGCGTTTGCAGCAGGAGGCACAGTGAGCATTCATGGCACGTACAGCTGGGACTTACAGAGAAGACAAAAGAGTGGAATCCTCACAGTTGTCTTATCTTCTACTTTAAAAATGCCTGTCTAGGAATTGTGATCGGATTTTTTTATTTCAATGAAATAATTATAAACCAACACGCACTTCTTGGCGTTCATGACATGAAATTTTGCTAAAAGCATGTAGTAGAGAGGGGTTTTGTTGCTGAAGCTCTGAAGCAGAGATAATGAACAATGCCAATGTGTAAACAGTCCCAAAGCAATCTCAAAGCGTCACCCCTACTGGCAGGTCCTGACTACAGTTAAGACTGAGGCTTTGAGATTGTTTTGCTACTTTCATCAGAGTAAGCGTGGAGAATGATTCTTCCCCAAGGCTAAAAAGAGGAAGTATATTTTATAATTTTGCTAGCCCAGTGGGGCAATTTTATCTCCCAATAATAATGCTTCGCTTCATAATTTATGCCTGCGTGAATTACTGCTGCACCAGTTTAGAGTGAAATGAATTACCCTCTAAACATTCCATGGAAAGGAGGCTTTAATTCATATTGAGAATTGGAAGAACTCACAACGCTTCAAAGAAATCCGTACTGGCAGTGTTTTGCAATTCAACCGGAAGGAAGGGGGAACTTTAGATGGTGCACAAATATGCCGACGAAGACAATTCCTCGTATCTTCTGGCAGTTTTCCAAAGCTAGAACACTGTGAATGCACTGTGAGGCTCTGGATACTGTGGCTGTTAGCTTTCGCATTCGCTGTTATTCAGAGTACAACCGCGTTGTTGCATATGCTTCTGTAAGGGTTCGGTAGTGTACGCGGGGTCATCGGAACGCGGCTGGGGGCGCTCAAAGCGAAGCGTCTCCTATTTGGAACGCGGCCGCTCGCGAACGTGCCAAGAAGTACGGGTGTCCACGCCGCCCCGCGGTACCGATTCGCGCACGTGCTGGCACGAATGTCTATTTGTGTTTGTTTTTATTTTGTGGTGGAGAGAGTGCTCTACCTTACGGAAGCTGGAGGGCTGGCCATGCCCTGGATGAACCAATGATGTTAAGACCGCAACATGATTGGAAGCTACGGAATGTGGGCCGGGCCTTTGGGGCTTTAAACTGGGCCCCGGAGCCGGAAGCGAGGTTCTGCGCTAAGGTGAGATGCTACGCATCTTCGGCTACGCCGAGTAGGGGCCTCCCCTAGTATTAGCCAGTTCCGCCTTTTTGGTTGTTTGTCTTTTGCCGTTGTATCTAACTTTTATATTCTGTAAATATTTGTATATAAATCTTCAGTTATTGCCTTTTTTTATCCCTGCGTGTCAACTGATCACAAGACCGTCTCTGACGGGGCACCCCTGGTGCGAAGAAATAAGCTTCAGTCTTCGAGTTACCAACCGTCTCTGACGGGGCACCTCTGGTGCAAAGAAGAAGAAGAAGAACCTGTGAATTTTACTGGCGCAGTCGACAGGATCCTGCGGCCATCGGAAGACGGCGCAGGACCAGGATTGAAGGCAGGGAGAAAGGCGACGATCAGGCAACAGCAGCGTTCGAGAAAGGACCTGCGGAGAGACGGCGGCAAGGACGCAAGGACCACGGCAGTAGTTCAGCGACGCGGGACTGCATCCTGTCAAGGAAAGCAGCGCGTCGAGAACTCGACGATCACCGGCGGGTCACAGCAAGTGACGACAACGTGCACAGGACCAGCGGCGTGCGACAGCTCATCGCAGCGTCTGGTGAAAGTGGCGGTGGACTGCGACGCCAAGGAGCTGGCAATGCGGATCGACGCATCGAAACTGTGAGTTTCCTTCTTCGCATTGTTAGCGTCCCTGTGCTTGTGTTCGAGCCGGTAGGACAGTTGAGGGGTACAGACGGCGGTATGGAGTGTTATCCATGCCGGCCCTCACTCGATGTGAGGTACCAGGTTGAGTTAGCGAAGGCGCGCTTAGCGGACCTTCAGGCTCAACTTGCGAAAGTAAATGGCGGAAAGGCGCTGTTTCGCGAGGAAGAACCTCAGGATGTCAAGTATGTCTTGAAGGCAATAGAAGAAAGACGCCAGCAGGTAGAGCTCGAGATCTCTAAGCTCAAGGAGAGTAGAAGATCCGGTGAATCAGCCAGGGAGAGCTGCTCCGAGTCCCGAGAGGTGAGGCCGCCTGTGCTGGAAGACAAAGACTTATGCTGCTCAAGCACAGGTGGAGGAAAGAGCAGTCAGGTCGCTGTAGGCAATCAGCCAATATGCGCGGACGCCTCTTTGTTAGGAAATGCCGCAGAGAGCGAAAACGAGAATTCTGAAGGGATCACAGCTTTTCCGCCACTGCGGGCGGCTAGCAAAGAAAAAGAGCAGCCCAATTCTGATGGTCTAGGGCCAATCGAGACCAAATTGTCCGAAACCAAGCAGGAGGGTGATCTAATTCCTGCAGGCTCTATGGATGAGATTGCGATTTGTGACACGGAGCTAGTGACAGGAGAAAGACTAACGTTGCTGGAACGGCACACTGTGTCGGTCATAGGGCATGAAGGGCCTCGTAGCGTTGCTGATGGCAAGAGCCTTTCATCTGAGGCAGAGAACGGAGGTGGGCCTGTTGCGCCTACCGGGCAGAGAGCCGCGGAATTGTCGAACGCACCCGATGGGCGTCCGACCAGGTCCTTCGAGGAGAAGGAAATGCGTGACGACTTGCCACAAGGCAAGCTCCGGTCGAGCGACGGCAAGTCAGCTCGTGCTGCAGATGATGCCACGCAGCCGGCCAGCGCCTATCAAGCAGGGAGCGGCGATTTAAATGTTTGTCCGTGCAGGAACGGTGCAAATATCTCCAAACGCTCCAAAGTACCAGGAGACAGGCACATAGCTTTCACACTGAAAGTCGGCGTTTGGAACAGTACGTTCCGTGCGGCGGTACGCCAAATTATGGGCAGCGAAGCAGGCCGCACTGTTACAGTTGAACTGAGCAAGAGATATGTTCCTTACGCAGCACGCCATCCGTAGAGGCGCGCCGACGAGAGCGTGCCCTTATGGGCGTCGCATGGTCAAATATTTGGACCAATCGAGGATCATGACGTGTTTGATCCTGGAGGGCACCAGCTGTTGAGTTCTTGCCCCGCCGTGGCACCAACATAATGAGTATAGTGGCCATTAGGCGTGCATCGTGTTGAGACGCGTGGTGGCTCTAACGCACGCAGGGACGCTCGGTGCGACCAAGGAGGCTCACGTGGCCGCTTGCGGACCCTATATGAGTGCCAATGAACGCTCCGGTTGCAAGTGTCTGTGTGCATGTGTGCCCATTCGCGAGGATGAGCGTGTTCTTGGAGGTGGTGAACTGGGTGCAACGCACCAACTTGGACGCTGTGTTACGGCGCACGGCAGGCATGCCACTGTGTGTATTTAAGTGTGCATTTTGCGTAATGTTGTGTTGGTGCCCGTGTGCATTTTTTGTTTTTGGTTTTGTTGGTGCCAGTGCTGGTGTAGCTGTGGCATGTCACCCACAGGGTGGTTTTGTGACCCGTACCGATCCCTTTGTTATAATTCTAAAAGTGGCATTTGAGCCCTTTGTAGAATCTTGGGAAGGGCGTGTAACCCTCAGCGAAAAAGAGGATGTGCTAAAAATGCATTTCAAACGTATTGTATTAATTTCATATTTATTTCGCATTTTTTTGTCCCTATGCTTAAACTGCAATACGAATGCTTTCTAAGTATACTAGGAATAATATTTTAAACGCTCTTAAAAATACGTGAAAAGTACATTTTTGCCCGCTTAGCATATTTATAATGCATTAAAAATACAATAAAAACATACATTAGAAATATACCAAAAATATACATTTAATGCATTAAAAATATGTTTACTCGGGCTTAAAAAAAGTCTACCTGGGCGGCTCTATGGAATGGCACGAGTTAATTCTTCAACTGGAGAACAAATCGTACACGGGTATTTATCATTAATCAACAGGAGTCTGATATTATAAGGTCACGTGATTGAATGGGAACGGCAGATACCTACACACAGCATACCAAGACGACAGCGACACAGCAAACAACATATCCTACGACAAGCGCTATACTTGGCTTGCCGTATATATACCCAGCGAAAGCGACGCACTATTTTGCTCGGTGAGGCCTTTTTTTGCGCAAATACTGTGGGCTGCCAAATTTTCGCAGAAGTACCCTACTGGTCGCGTTCGAATCTGGGGTTAATTGAGAACGGAATTGCTAGTTGAAACTTGCGTCAGGCACAGGTCAGGAGTCGAACTGTCAACCAACAGATACATGGGCGTGTAAGGGAGCCCGTCTGCCCTGCCAGACGGGGTCCTTTCCGCTGGCTTATTCGGACCCAGAAGTACCCAAGGCGCTTTTGCTGGTATAATGCTATCACGTTCTCACACGGAAATGTTCGAATGACATTGAGTGGAATGACATTCTAGAATAGGAATGACATTCGGACTCGACGGACTGCCGCGGTGCTGCACGACACTTTCGAAACGCATTCGGAAGCCTCAGCTCGTTTTCAGTGTACAGCGACGACGACGACGGCGGTGACACTAGTCCGACAACGACAGTATATATGTTTCCGTGTGTATGTTCCTTGCAGCGCGAATTGATCAGTATATATCACGCTGAACAACAGCATGTAATTATAGTGAAATATCTGGTTTACTATAATATGATTCTAGAGGGACACGTTTTTCAGGCCAACGACACCGACGAATCCGGTCGGCGGACGGTCAGCCTTGTCGGCGGCTGAGCGAGAGCACGGTGATGAGGCGGCGGTGTGTATATGCTCGCGCTTCTAAATGAGCGAAACGAACGGCTATATTTCACGTGTGCACACCTGAACACTCACCAGGGATAAGCGCTTGCCAAATCAATTTCAGTCGACGACGGCTCTGTTCCCTTCCGCGACGACTAGGCCCAGCGAGTTCGCAGGGTTGGATCTGTGATTTCGGCGGTTGTGAAGAGCGAATCACAAGCTTTAGCGAATGCAAATAGTCACCAGGTGTAGTTCTGGCAACAGTGACCTGAAATAAACTATTGCTTACATCGCAGGGCACGCGTACGATGAACGGGAATCGCCGGTGTTACCCAGACTGCCGAGCCGTGCTTTACGGCCAGCAGCAGTCGTCGCCGTCGCTAGCTTGTGGATAACAGTCGCCAGACATACTTCTGGATAAAGTAGTTTAAAAAAAAGTACTGGTCACGTCGGAGAAAGCCGGGACAAGAAGCGCGAAGCGCCAGTACTGCGCGATGCCAACAACCCGGCTTTCTCAGGCGTGCGATCGCATCATCGCTTCCCACACATTGTCGCACTGCGTAAAAAAGCACGAGTACAACCAGTAAAAAAGAAAACAGATTGTTTAATAGAACCAAAGCGCAGATTGCGTTTTATGTTATGGTATGTAAACAAGCGATGTAAACAACAGTATGAGTGCAGTCGTCCTCATCGGCGCACTCCCGGGGAAATTTCATGCTGACGCGGTTAATATTCATTGGCGTAATATTATCTTCAAGCACTCCCTTAGACAGAACACGTGTAGCATCGTTAGATGACATTCGGTTGGAAGGCATTCGAAGCGATCACCTTCCTGCTAGAAGTTACCATAAACGAAAGTATGACAAGAAAGGGGAAGTTTTCACTCTTCGCTGAAACGTCATTTCGAGCCCTAGATTGTTCCACGGTAGCTTGAAGTGTAATGCAAATATGTTTACGCGGACAACCCATTTGTTAGAATTTAAATATACTTCAGACGGATTAATTGCGTATTTACGAAAGTACAACTTAAATAGATGGCCAGCACCAAAATGCGATCCCGAAACTCGATTTTGAGCATTAGATTGTTCAACGACAGCTTGTAGTGCGCTGCAAACATGCTAATGCGGACTGCCAATTTGCTAGAATTTCAGTGTTCTTTGGATGAATTAATTGCGTATTTACGGAAGTACACTTCAAATACATTGACGACACGCAAATGCCATTTCCCGAAACGCGATTTCGAGCACTCGACTGTTCAACGGCAGCTAGAAGTGTGCAAAGACGTTTAAAAGGACTGCCCGTTTGTTAGAATTGAAGTATATTTCGGATGAATTAATTTCATATTTACGAAAGTTCACTTTTAATACATTGACAAGATGCTAAAACTACATACATATACGTTTACAAGGGCTGCCCGTTTTCTAGAATTGAAGTATACTTTCGATGAATTAATTTCATATTTCCGAAAATACACTTTTAATACACTGACAAAATGCTAAAACTGCATACATATTTTTTCACGTATTTGAAAAGTGCTCGAAGTATGCTTTAAGTGAGGTATTTTTGGCACATTTTAAAAATATATTTGCAATACCAAGCATGAAATTTCAGGAACGTATTTCCTACATATTTTAGGGCATTCATGAATACAAAATATGTTTAAAATACAATTTAAATAGCCCACCGTATATTCCAAACGTATTAGTTTTTCTAAGGGAAGGGATCGGTAGTGTACGCGGGGTCATCGGAACGTGGCTGGGGGCGCTCAAAGCGAAGCGTCTCCTATTTGGAACGCGGCCGCTCGCGAACGCGCCAAGAAGTACGGGTGTCCACCCCGCCCCGCGGTACCGATTCGCGCACGTGCTGGCACGAATGTCTATTTGTGTTTGTTTTTATTTTGTGGTGGAGAGAGTGCTCTACCTTACGGAAGCTGGAGGGCTGGCCATGCCCTGGATGAACCAATGATCTTAAGACCGCAACATGATTGGAAGCTACGGAATGTGGGCCGGGCCTTTAGGGCTTTAAAACTGGGCCCCGGAGCCGGAAGCGAGGTTCTGCGCTAAGGTGAGATGCTACGCATCTTCGGCTACGCCGAGTAGGGGCCTCCCCTAGTATTAGCCAGTTCCGCCTTTTTGGTTGTTTGTCTTTTGCCGTTGTATCTAACTTGTATATTCTGTAAATATTTGTATATAAATCTTCAGTTATTGCCTTTTTTTATCCCTGCGTGTCAACTGATCACAAGACCGTCTCTGACGGGGCACCCCTGGTGCGAAGAAATAAGCTTCATTCTTCGAGTTACCAACCGTCCCTGACGGGGCACCTCTGGTGCAAAGAAGAAGAAGAA